>NC_133972.1:119671888-119951888 GCF_047716275.1 Strix uralensis
TGTTGTTGTTAGTGTCTGAATTAAATTTATGTTCTTTTTCTTGCCCTAATGAATTAGTGTAGATGGGAACTGGCAGTGATAGGTTAATGGTTGGACAAGATGATCTTCAAGGTCCTTTCCAACCTAGTTGATTCTGTGATTCTGTGATTCTGTGAATCTGTCTTTTGCCCATGATCATAATGGGTGAATCATCCCTCCTTGTCTTATCTCAATATCTGAGCCTTTTACTTCATTTTCTCCTTCTCATTCTTGAGGAGGAAGGGGTGAGTGATCAGCTACATGGTACTCAGTTGCCCTCTGAGCTCAAACCACAACAGAACCCCAGAACTGGACATAGAACTCTAGGTAAGGACCTCACTTGTGCTGAGCAGAGAGGAAGGATCACCTCCCTCGATCTGCTGGCATCACTTTGTCTAATGCATCCTGGGACACCATTGGCCTTTTTTGCAGCAAAGGCACACTGCTGGCTCATGTTCAACCTGGTGTCCACCAAGACTCCTAGGGTCCTTTCTGCTGAGTTGCTTTCCATCATGTACTAGTGCATGGGGTTGTTCCTCCCCAGGTGCAGAATTTGGCACTTCCCCTTGTTGAACTTCATAAGGTTATATCCTGGGACAGAAAAGAATCTGACCTCTTATTTTTCCTACTGCTGGAAACTACTTTTCTAAGAGCTTTTAAAAAGATCTTTCATTAAAATAGACAAGTATACAAAAATATATAATATATTTTATCAGGAGAAAGAATTATTTTTTAATTCTTAGATGCCAAAAAGGTAATTCAATTTATTTTGTTTGTCTACTTTCTTCTAGTGTGTTTTTTTTAGGATAAAAACAAATGAAAATTGTAGTTTTGCTATGTATGAATACTGATCAACAAATTGATAAATATTCACCTTACTGAAGCCACACTAGCTTTTCACAGGCAGACCATATTTCACAGAATCACAGAATCACAGAATCATTCAGGTTGAAAAAGACCCCACCATCAGCCCTACTCTACAAAGTTGTCCCCTACACCATATCCCCCAATATCTCATCCAAACGACCCTTAAACACATCCAGGGATGGTGACTCCACCCCCTCTCTGGGCAACCTATTCCACTGTCTGACCACACTTTCTGTGAAAAATTCTTTCCTAATGTCCAGTCTGAACCTCCCCTGTTGGAGTTTAAAGCCGTTCCCCCTTGTTCTGTCACTAATCACCTGTGAGAAGAGACCAGCACCAACCTCTCTACAGTGTCCTTTCAGGTAGTTGTAGAGAGTGATGAGGTCTCCCCTCAGCCTTCTCCTCCTCAAGCTAAACAGTCCCAGCTCCCTCAATCGCTCCTCATAGGATTTGTTCTCCAGGCCCTTCACCAGCTTCGTTGCCCTCCTCTGCACTCGCTCCAGCACCTCGGTATCTCTCTCGTATTGAAGTGCCCAAAACTGGACACAATGCTCAAGGTGTGGCCTCACCAGTGCAGAGTACAGGGGGACTATCACCTCCCCACTTCTGCTGGTCACACTATTTCTAATACAAGCCAGGATGCCGTTGGCTTTCTTGGCCACCTGGGCACACTGCTGGCTCATGTTCAGCTGCTTGTCAATTAGAACCCCCAGATCCTTCTCTTCCAGACAGCTCTCCAGCCACACCTCCCCAAGCCTGTAGCAATAAATGGGGTTGTTGTGGCCCAAGTGCAGGACCTGGTACTTGGCCTTGTTGAAGCTCATCCCATTCACGTTGGCCCACTGATCCAACCTATCCAAGTCTCTCTGTAGAGCCTCCCTATCTTCATGCAGATCGACACTCCCGCTTAACTTGGTGTCATCTGCAAATTTACTGATAATGCACTCTATGTCCTTATCAAGATCATCAATAAAGATGTTGAACAGAAATGGTCCCAACACCGAGCCCTGAGGAACACCACTTGAGACCAGCTGCCAACTGGATTTAGCTCCATTGACCACCACTCTCTGGGACTGTCCATCCAGCCAGTGCTTGATCCAGCAGACCGTACGCTCATCCAAGCCATGAACAGCCAGTTTTTCTAGCTATATATTTCTCAAAATATCCACTAATTCTACACTTGGTTTGCACTTGTACTAATTTCCCCAGTAAAGAAGTCAGACTTAGAGGTTTCTTGGTCCCATTGGAGCTTTTAAAAAAAGTCTGATACCACATTTGCTACACTGCAGTCCTCAGGGGCCACAGGAGTCTTAAGCCAGAAGTTAGATACCACTGTTATTAACCGAGCTGTTTCATCCTTGAGATCTCGTAGAGTTCTTGGGGGCACATGATCCAGTCCTGGTGATGTTTTTCATGCTCATTTTGTTGGTTTGTTCCATGGCCCCTCCTACAATCACTTTGGTTTCAGACAGGCCCTTTGCTGGGTGTACTCCAAGAAGGTTTTCCTGCTTCTAGCAAACTCCTTTCCTTGTCATTCTGTCTTGTTTTCAACCTTATTTAAGCCTTTCTTAATGCAATGCAATATGCACATGGCCAGTAAGAATTTAATATTTTAGCTCCTCCTTTCAGCCTCCCTCTTCACGGGCTCCCTCATTTTTATATAGTTCTGTATCTTCATGACTTCATGAAATAGTGCATGAACTGGAGGAATTGTTTTGGAATCTTTTTCTTGTTAATAAAAAGGTGTATGAAGCCACAAATTATTTTGCGCCCATAGCACCAATTCCTGTATTCTAAAACCAACATGATTCAACAGAAAGGGATTGGATGACTTCTTGAGTGGTAGTTGTATCAGTTGTGATGGAGAATGATGGTCCAGATGTGATCTGCAGCTCAGGAAGTCATTATCTAATTGCTGGAAACCGAGATGGTGTACCAGGGGAAATATTACCCTTTATGCATTTTCCATCTCATATATACCTCCCTAAGCATACCAATCACTTTCCAAGACAGGATATTGAGGCAAATGGCTTTTTTGATATAGCTCCATATGCTTGTTTTTATAAAAAGTAAATCTGTTAAGAAGGAAATGCTTCATGGAGTGAGTTAGATTTCCCCAGAACTTTATTTAGCAGAAAAACAGTAGAAAAATTCTGACAGTATTCAATTACTCATTCTAAACCTACTTTAAATTTTAAAGTATCCTTTAATTAAAAAAAAAAAAACCCACAAAAATGACGTGAAACAATTTTGTTGCAACATAAAGTTTCTCCTGATACAAAAGTATTTTCTTCCAGCATCTTCCTTTCAGAAACGTCACAATGGCCAGCTCTGATCCTTTCAGAACATCACAGACCTTGCAGTCTTGAAAAACTTTCACAGATAAAAACATTCAGCCTTGAAAATACAAACAACCTCAAGAATGCACAAAATATGAAGTTCTTCCTGGCATACAAAAAGAGATTTGATTATAATGAAATGAAAGGCCTTTGGTATATTCTTGCAGTTTCTATTATAAAAAGAATTGGGGTAAAAACAAATGAAGAAATGCAGATTTAAAAACTACAACCAGGATGTAACTCACAATGCTTCTGTCCTCTATTATGTGCTTCCCAGTCACACTCTACTAAGCTTCATCACATCTTGATTTCACCTTTGCATTTGAGTTATGGTTCTTCCCTTGAAGGAGCCTGGTTACCTCACCTAGCTTTCATACTGTTAGCAACAGACATAACTTTTTTTTCTTTCTTTGGAAAGGCATTTTATTACAAATGTGAACTGAGCTTGAAGCTATTTGGTGGTGATCAGTTTGGAGGAACACACACAGTTTGTTGTGATTGCAGGCTGTGTCTGATAGTCTGTCTGTACAACCTATTCCACTGGTCATTCCTGTGACTTTGGAGTGGCCTCTTTATTTGACCTATTGTGGAATGTAAAAATTCTGAATTACATAGTAAAATTTAACTATTAATTATGATATGTTTATCAGTGCGTTCCTAACTGCTTCAGAAGACGTCTTGTTCTCCTTGCTGTTTCATTAACCACAAAGTTATACTGACTGTTATAAATATAATAACATAATTTTAATAAATAATTTAATGTTTTATAACATTCATATGTATATCCTAATTACAAACATATTAAATCCAATGAAGAGAAGCAGAAATTTGATCATTCTTAAACAGCATTACCTAACTTCAAACAAAGTGGCATAACTGAGATAAAAACTGCATTTAAATTAAAACACAATGCTGTGAAATAAAAGTTTGAAACTGAATCAATTTTGTTATGTGCAGTGAACACTTAAGTTACAGGAAAGGCTCAGTACTTTTACTGAAAGAGCTCTTATATTAAACTACAGGGAAACAAATAAATATTCATATTAATACTTAGCCTGTATTAGGGGACTTTACCATATCCCTGGTAGGAAACGTAGTGTGTAGGTTTAGTTTGTATGGGTCTTTCTTTGCAAGAGAAAGGATAACATTGGTAATTTTATAACCAGCCTTGTACTAATAACTTGAGTGCAGATATTCGAAGCAACATGCATATTTCAGAATCCACAGTGCTGAGTTACTTTTCCTGCTGGAGTCCAGCCTGACTTAAAAGGAAGGCTTTTTTCAAATAAATCAATTTACTTTGGTAAAAATTCTCAGAAGTACTGGGTTTTTCCCTCACTTTTTGTCAGGATGTGAAGCCTGCTTTTGTATCTTTCTACTTTTTCTGTGAAGCTTTGAGCCAGCTCTGATGGTTTGTCTATAAAGCTGTTATCCAGCTGTCAGCTTGTACAGTGATATTTTTAATAGCTCCAATATCTCATGCTAAGTCTGCTTAGGCTTCCAGGAAATACATATTCTGCCTTGGATGTGCTCAAGCGCACGGCAGAGTTGTTAGAGTAGTCACTCCATGCTAGCTATCATCATATCTGTTAAATTTATGGTTTCCCTTGCAGTCACAAGAGAATAAAGTGCAATGTTTAAAACACCACCTCCATTTATTGACTCCTAAGTCTTGTACCTTGCCTAGTTCTTAATCTTTTCTTTTTTCTTTTTCTCCACTGTTTCTGTTGGGCCCATCTCCTTCCTCTGCCCTTGATCAACTGTGCGTATTACTGCACAGGAGGCTAGGCTGTTGCCTCCATAGCATAGCTCCAAAGAAACAAAGGTTCTTCTTGTTGTCTCCCTTTCTTTTGGACTTAAAATTAGTGCTCCCAAGATTTTCCCTCTCATGGCAAGGAATGGGTCATTGGTTTAAAAAAACAGACTCACATTCTCACATAACTGCAGTAACAAAAGCTTTAAGAAAAGATTAAAAAAAAAGAAATACTAAAACACATTAAACTGAAAATACAGCTGCAATATGACAATAGCATTTTTCTTGCTGAAAGGAAAAAAATCTTTTAGGAAGAAAATATAAAAAATATGGTTACATCATAATGGCCATTTCTAATTAGGGGAATCTTTCTTTAAAAATGTTGTCTACCTCTACTTTCTTATTCCTTATTCTACACGAAGGCAAAATTTTTATGTCCCCAAAATACAATAATTTCTAAATGTAATAATTTTAACATGTACACAATCCTTAAAAAAACACTACAAATCATGCTGCTTATTTAGGTATACACAGGTTTAATTTCATACCAGATTTCAGATGCAGAATCCGATCCAGACAACTCATTAAGCATATACTTTACTTGAAGCCAGGGATAACTCTATTGACCTTAACAATCCTATTAGCCGGTTTACCTTGATTTTAAACTCACAAATGTCTCATTAAAATAAATGGCACTGACTATATAGACTTTTAACTCTCAACCCAGGCAGATATACATGATTAGTCTTTGCTGGGTCAAGACCACAGTATTCACTGTCTGAAAACTTTGTCACTTATGTGTGATAAGGTATACAATTAAGTATAATTATAGGTTCTCATGTCTGGACCAATTTAAAAAAAAAAATCTTGCTTTGGAAAAGTTTTGAAATTATCTATTTAGCTTGTACAAAGAATATGTTTTCTTTTCTCATCCTGCACCCAGCACAAAATCTTCCCTTCATCAGACATTGACCTGGATTCTTCTACCCTCCTATTTCCCTTCTTGGAGGTTAATAGATCTTTTATAAAAATTGGAAGAAAAATACTATAATTATTTTAGAGGAAGTGTACATTTATGGTTCAGAACTTCCAGAACATATATTTCATACCTTGCAGTGTGAGTGTATCCACAGCTTTGAAATATACAGCCTTTTAGCAACTCTTGCTAGTTACTTATTGCAGTCATAGATTTTGTAACATCAGATAAAACATTTCTAGGTGGGTTCTCAAAGAGGAACTCAATAGTTTAATGTGCTGTGCTGCTTATATAAAGCACTGTGCTAACAAACTGACAGAATTTCCTAATTAAATGTAGTACAAGTTGTATAGTGCAGTAGTTATTAAATCTATGTTACTGACTCAGGAACAAGGAACACTAAATTATGCATGATGATCACCGGAAATTAAAACAGAATATGTTGCAAGTTTAATGATCAAACAACAGGTGATTAAATGTAAGCCGAATTCCCCTTTTAAACCCACAGATTGCTTAAATGCCCTTTTTAAAAATATGAAAATACAGGTAAGAAGTGTAGTACTGTTTTTAGCAGAATATGTGCTTTTTAATCTAACACTTCCCAAGTGATTTTAGTCATAAAGACCCCATAAAGCTCCAATCACAGGAACTGTGAATGAAATGGAGTCCACAACTCAGGAGATTGTAGTCAAGAGGGAACCATTAGTTGCTTTATACAACAGACAGGTGCCACTGATTGTTACCCAGCTACTGAGTCCTTTACTAAGGAGCTCCTTTAACATAGAAGCAACCAGGTAGAAAACTTCTGAGTATTATAGCTGGAAGAGAGATGGTTAATTGGCCTAGAAATGTCCAAATAATTAACAGGAGGGGTGGGAATTCTTAGTAGTGATTGATACTTTGTGGACAATCATCATTAATAACTGATAAAAATTCAAAGGATTATCTATTCATTTACAGGATCAAAAGAATGGACATCTTAAATGACATTCAAACCCAATCATTTTAGAAAGACTGCATAACAAAGCAAAGGGCTATTATGTTTTAACAATAGAACATACATTTTAACCTGATGTAACTGAAAGTTAGTCAGGTGTTCTGCTGGATATGAGAAGTATGCTCTACAAGAGGTCATACTAATGTCAATGGTTATCTTAATTTTTTAATCAATTTACATTAAAATAATGACATAGAGTGAATTTTAAAGTAAATGTATTTGGAACAATGGTATGTATAACACAAATCTAGCCATAAAAGCTTAGGTTAGATGGCTCTAAAAACAAGACAGTTTCAAGGACTCTTTTTTTTTCAGAGATTAGAGGTGCTTATAGTGACTGGGAAAGATGCAAAGCAGGAGATTGTTCTTATGGATTAATTACTCATATTCTCTTCCTTATCCAAGGATGTTCAATAGCCAGCAAAGAAATTCAGTGATTAACTTAAGCTGTCTTTTCTTATTCTGTCATTACATTTCACTCAAACTTGCGCTAAAACAATTCTGTGGAATGCCAAAACACTGAAGACACAGTAGTGGATTGTGTACATATATGAGTTTATACATATTTATCTGTGTGCTCAGGTGTGTTGACTGGCGTTTAACTCCCTCGCACTATCTGAAAAGAAATATTTTAAAGGTAAGAATTTACTGAATAAGCTTAAATGCACAATAACATCTGCTCATAGATGAATAAACATTAACGTTACATAATATAAATGCAATCTAATGGCAAGTATTAAATGCTTTTTTTAAAAATTCATCTATTAACCAAAATAATTGTTTCTGTAGCTGAATATTTAGAGTGTTCTTGAATAAATTCCAAAGATTCTGGTGAGATTTGGATGAGGCCTTCAAAAAATCCAGCATGTGAAATGACATTGGCCAGTCCATTCATGGCATTTTTTATGCTATACTATTGGAAGAAGTGTGTCCAGACAAAAAAACTATGGACAGTTTACGGTACAAAGTTCTTTCAATACCCTTTGAATTATTTATCTATCTTTAAAAATCCAAGATGCTTATAATTAAATATTAAAGATTAAAGATTAAAGTGCAATATTTTAGACTACAAGGAAATGGTAAAGATACATTAGTAGCTGAGATACCATCTGGTCACTGTCACTAAATATCCATGCTTATCTGAACAACTTAAGTGTGCAGTTGACAGTAGGTTTTTCTCCTACATAAACACTTTAATTTCTTAAGGAGCACCTCTGAACTATTGTACCATTATTTTTTAAATGTCTACATAAGGATAAACTTGCTGTTATTGAAACTTTGAGTAGAAATTATTCTTTCAGACAAGATAAGCTTTAAAAAACCAGCTACTGTTATTAGTATGCCAACGGCTTTCATACTATTTCTTGTACAGGCTAATCCGCAATTTTTAAACATTAGCAGAGAAAAGATGAAAATACATGACAGCTGTCCTTCACAGAGGGATAGATTATTTTCCACTATAGTTATAGTATAACTATAGCTAATGAAGGAACGTAGAGTAAGGAATAATTAAGAATTAATATTATGAAAAAATACTGAAAAATAATTCATGATGTATTAAACATATCCATAATTAAATAATTCATTTTAATGTGATATGTTGTAGGAAAGAACATTAGTTATAACACAGTCATTTACCATGTACAGTGAAAAACTAATATTCTGAGAGACCAGGAAAATGATTGTTGCTAATCTATTTGCAAAAGCAAATGTGAACTGTCCCCAGATTTCTTTTCACATGTGGTCTCTATATTATTTTGAGGAAAAATGACAGTGAAGCTAAATGCTGTATAAGTGTTTTGCCTGTGCTATGCCAGTAGTAGATAATAACCCCCATTTTTATTAGTTGAAGGTACACAGAAAGATAGATGAATATGCTGTACAATCAGGATGACACAAATCTACTCGTGTTTGGATCAATCTCACTGTTATGTTTGGTCAAATAATTGATTGCAATTAACAATACTTGAATGCTTATCTCCTGCTGAGTGACATAACCTCATGAGTCTTGAGTTTATTATGCAGACAGTTATAAACAATAAACAAGCAGAGTTGCTCCTTGAGACAGGACTTTTGCTGGACCCCAAGTGTTTCAAAGGAGATTAAATGCACCTTCTCAGTGCAGACTCTGCCTTCAAAATCTTGAGAGTGCTGCTGGCTGGAAGCTGAAAGGAGGCTGACCTTGCTGCACATGACTTGCCTTTCTATTTTTCCCCAACTGTACCCTGTAAATGGCTCTTTGCTCTCATTCAACTCACTATTTCTTCAGTTTTATGTTTTTGCTTAGTCATGTGAAAGTGGGTGAGACTTTTTCACACACATAACAAGGGGACAAGATATCTGGAACCAAGAGGATGGCTACACAACAGGAATTGACCTCAACTAAGTTTTCACCAGACAGTTGTGCCAGGGCTTTCTATGTAGAATGACTTAGACCTTGTGTGAGGGTCACCAAGCAGGCACATTTCTATCCAGGCAGCTTAGGATAGGTTCCCCTCATCTGAAAAATTGGAAAGAAGAAAATGTTGGATGTTAGCAGATGAAAGAAATTTCTTCATCAGGTTATCACCAGAAAGCCTTGGAGGGTCTTGAAATTTTTTTTGATACAAAACGTCCATGAGGCAAATGGCTGACTTGAGTCTCTCATGGAAGGAAATCCTGGTGGAGCTGGAACAACAAAGAAGATCCAGCTGGTTTTGTAGTCTAGTGTTTCAGATGAGGTGACAATTGGTGAAGGTGTCACATTAAAAGTACTTGTTAATGTAGTAACACAGCTAAAAATAGTCTCCACAATCACAGTAAACTCCAGAAGACTTTTGGCACAATCTTCTAACTAGAAATTGTTGTCAAATAGTATTGAGCAATGATAAAATGATGAAGAGGTAATACTAAGGCAGTTTTGATAAAACATGTGACTTGATTGCTTCAGTCTCTTGTTCATCAAAGTAAAAGAGTAGCCTTTCCTTGTATTACCTGATGGTTGATTCATTTCTGAAATTAGAAGCTTGAAAAATAATTGCAGACTAGTCCCATAAAGGATTTAATAGCTTCAGTTAGAAGCAGAAATTTCACCCTGTGTTCAGGGTAAAACACTGATACTGCAGAGACCTCTGCAATAACAGAATGTGAAATGAAAGCTGAAGCTAGCATTTATAAGCTATAAAACTCACACTGTTTGTATTATATGAATTGCCTTGTAATTGCATAAAAATAGTTTATATTAATTTTCTAGGAAATACTTGAACAATCTTCTACATATCCTTTTACATGATAATATTTCTACCAAACTTATTTACTCATCATAATATGATTTGTCTTGCAATTAATCATTTTAATTATATGTAGGTACATGGTCATCTCATGTAAAATAGTTTTAACAACAAGCAGTTCTTTAGCTCAGAAGTGTTTCAGTTGCTGCATTTGACAGCAAGCTTTTCTATGAAGAATAAAGATGTTCTCTTAGGGATAATGGTCTATATGTAAGGTTTAATTTTGTTTCAGCACAGTCCTGTAACATCCGAACTCTTGTTTCCAAGGCCCACACACAACATAAGACAGTTCTGCTCTCTCTCAGGGTGAAACTGCAGATTTCCTTCCTGGTTTAATTTCGGAAGTTACACACAACAACCTTGGCCTCCTGAGTGTTGCTGCACACATTGTAAATTTATAATTTAAGCAACGTTTACAAGTTTTAATTTTCTATTGAAAAACCCAAATCTTTATTTTTAATTAAAAAAACACACTCCGAGCAAAAAAACATTGAAAACACAGAATTCAGAGACTTACATTGTGGCATATTTATTCCACCAAGTATAATCTTTAGCAGAAGTTAGTGGGTTTTGTTTTAGATTCAACAAAGATTTTGCAGGGAGGGTTGCCCAGGTTTCAGAGTGGGAGTGAGGAAAGCATCACAGTTCTGAGTAAGCCTCAACAAGAGACCTAACCAGAGCTGCATCCTGACACCTTAAAAAAAGAATTTGACTTTTATTTTTCCAGCTTTCCTGTGTTTCTGAAGGTAAGATATAGAGGCACTTCCTTCTGCCAGGGAGTTCTTGCAGTGGTGTCTTAAAATCAGGATATCCCTGTGTTCTGCACAGGCTGCAGAAATAATTCTGAATGTCTCATTACCTTCCAGGAGAATATACTAATAGAAGCTATGTCCTCTATTATCAGAGCTCAAACAAAATCTATGTCTGCTGCCAAAAATTATTGCTTGCTTGTGGCAAATCCTCTGTGCTCCTCATTCTTCCACCACCTCTAAATCATGGGTACACAGGCCCTGTAAATATGAGCTATGCTAAATAGTAGTGTTGAAAGGGTACTTTGGGTCCCAGAGAGCAGTGGCTCAGGTTTATACTCACCTGTGAGCAGCTGGCTGACTCGGCTCTTACTAGTGAATCGGTTCAAACATTGGCCAGATAAGGTCTGACCTCTTGCCTTCCCTCTCCCCTCCATCTTGGTTGACGTGGCAGGTGCTCCCTCCTCACATGGATCACCTATGGCCATAGGACCAGCGAGGTCAGCCCTGCCTCTGCCCTTGTAATAAACTCTTCTAATATTGACACAGCTTGCACTAGCAATGGTGTGGGGTTTGCCAGAATAACTTGTAGGGACTTCCCTGAATGAAGTAAGCTGAGTGAGAATTTAAGATTTTGCTGGTCCAGCTGGTGGAGCAAGTCAATAGGCTGAAGTAAAATACCAGCAAAGATGTTTTATGCGTAGGCATGACCAATGTGAACTTTGCAGAAATAAGCAGAAGAGTACCAAAAGAAGAGGCTATGGGTAAAATTGTCATTAATGCTGTAAGATAAAATCCAGGCTGGGTCTAAACCCTACTCTTCCTCCTCCTTTCTACAGTCAATCCTTTTCTTGCTGCCTGCACAGTTAACGGCCCACACATTTAATGGCCTTGGACATAACACTAATGCTTTTTCCACCTGCCTTTCTATTTGTCTGCTTTGCCCACGCTTACACTCCCAGACCCTTGGTAAACCAGCTGCTATGATTGTTGTCTGTGTCCAAAGCCTCCAGCGCTCATCAGAGTCAAGGAGGGAGGCAGAAAAGGGTGAAACTCTCTGAATACCATTAAAAGTTGAGTTAGCACTGCATTTGTGTTGAGCAATATGAACATTACAAAATAACTCTGTGATTAGCTGTTTTATCTTAGACTAATAGGACTCTGTGTTGCAAAATATCATGCAGAGATCTTTCAGTGCTCTCTGCATGTGTGCATGGACTTATGGTCTCAGAGAAGCATGTTAACAGACATTTATACCCACATATAAGTACCTGTATTTGGAAAATTTACGACCTTTGATTAGGTACTTCTTTTGCTTTCTGCTTTTTCTAAAGATCTTTCATGATGTTACAGTTAATTGAACACAGGATTAATTCTATCACCACTTTATTAACAAGAAAAATCATGAAGAAGTACGCTGGCATTCTCAGTGAACAAAAATGAATTTCCTGATTTACCTTGCCATGCAGTACTTTATGACAAAGCTCATTGACATTCTTCTGGTTACTATTTGCTTAAATACTAGCTTACTATCAGAGACTAAACAATGTATAATCCCTACAGAAACCTGAGCTGCTTATATTAAAGTCAGATGTGATGTAAAATGGAGAGTTTCTGTTATTCTTGGCTCAGTAATATGCAATTATGGTGATTTCCACCAACATACTCTATGCCTATGCTTTTGTGACAAAATAGAAGAGGCCTTTGCTTGACTGTTTCTCTTCCATTAGTGACAGGATGACTTAACCACTTTAATGTAGGTTAGAGACTTTCTGTCTCAGAGATGGCTTTGCCTCCGCTCGAGAGAGAGGAAATGTTTGGAGGGGTTTATAAGCAAAGTGCTTTATATGCACTACGGCACACAGGTATGTGAATACAGAGATTGTTATTCCTCCCAAGTGGCCAACATCTTCCTCACTTTAATGGTTAACTCCAAGATAGAGGTTGCTAAAAACCTGCTAATAGTTGCAGCTTCAGCTAAGTTTAGCTGTTTCTTAATAGAAGCTCAGAAAACACTGGCAGGAGCAGCACACAGAACAGTAAGGAGTGAGTATACTCTGTTGTTCCCTAGTTTGTTAAAAATTCCTGTGAATGTCAGATATGGGTGAAGGAGACAAAAAGGCTCTTACCAGAAACTGGAAAACTCAACTAAGAAAAACAATGATTTGAAAAGTAAATAACGAAGCTAATAACTAATTATAAAAATAATTTAAGCAACTTCTCAGTTTCAAGTACATGACTAGATGTGTTGAAATAATGCTGTAGAGTGAAATCTAAGTGTTTATTTTTTTTTAATAAAATATTTCTATTCTTTATTATCAGTTTGGCAAGGAGAAAGAGCGAGAAATAAAAAAACCTTGCTTTTCATGCTGGTGGAGAGGATGTTGGATTCCTTCTACTCATGTTACAAATGCGTGAAGTAGGAGACGGAATACCGTGTTCACAGGAAAAAAAAAACAGGTTTTGCAATTTATGTTTTCACTTAGCATAGAAAGTGAGAGCAAACAAAATTAGAACAGAATTGCACTTTTTTCCTACACCTAAAAAGAAACAATATGAACAACAGGAGATGTGTAATTTCATTGCCAGATGTGAGATTCTTATTACATTTGCCAAACCTGTCTAAGAAATAATATTGTTCCTATTGTCATAGGTATCATTAAACAGAGAACCTACAATTTGTCTGGAATACACATTTCCTGAATCATAATCACCATTAACTTGAATTATAACTACTCACATCTCAGAGCCTTCATTCATTATAACTCTTAATATTTTCTACCACCTACTAATGATTTGCAATATAAATATTGCAAAAAGACGTTGTTTTTTCCTCTAAACAATTGACAACTAATATTGAATATTAGAACATACATAAAGCTAGAATTCACATTTCCTAAGAAACTGACATCTCTTTCAGCAGAAAATAGTTAGTTTATGACACATAATCAAGTAGTTTACAACACTAATATACCACGCAGATGGGGGTGTAGTAAGTTCTGTACTCCCCGGAACAGCTGGTCACTCATGCCAAGATAGGTTTGAAATGGACTGTTTGCTACGTCTGAACATTCACCTCCCTTGGGGACTTCTAATATTTTCAAGTTTATGAAAATTATGTGATGGGCAATGGATTGACAAACTGGAAAGTGTTACTGTTTTTTGCAAATGACCAAACCCTTGCTTTTAAGTAGGGTAATTACATAGATAGTGGTGAAACATTATCCACATTATCAACATACAATTCATAGATAATACAAGTACTATTTAATCGTTTTGTGAATTTTAAAGAGTAGTGTCATTGCTGCATACTGTACCTTGGTATTGTCACTGTGTGGAATTGAGTGTAACCACACTGCAACTTTATGTGAAAAATTTCAATGTTATTTATGTTTCCCATCTCAGAAAGCCTCTTTTTCACAGTGGATGTTTCTGATCTTAACTCATTAGTTGGCTGAATAAAATCTAAACATGTAGGAGAAAAAATACTTTTATGCAATTTAATGTCTATCAGAACCCACTAGTTCTTCTGCATATTCTGCAAAGTTCGTGTAAGGTCTCTGTTATCAGGTTGATTCAGCTCACAGGGATGTGATATTTTGCTTTTATGACTCTGTATAATCATTTGCACTGCAGTTGAAGATGCATTGTCCCCTGACTCACAACAAGTGATGAATTACAAGGCAGCACTGCCAATTTTCCAATATACACAAGACGAGAGATATAAACAATCATTTCCTCATAACAGCAACATGAATTAATCTGGGCTCAACAAAACCAAAGTAAAACCTGCACAATACCAAAATTAATTTTTCTTGAAGACTGATTCAGTATCTCCTTTGGGTCCTATATTTGAAATTTTGGGTATAAAAAGTGCAGAATTAATTTCTATAAGCCACCAACCAACCAAGGCTGAGTCTGGATAACATTTAGCTATACATGTGCACATGTATGTACCTATATGCATGAACATACACACATGCATAAGTTGTCAGTATTATTAATACTCCACAGAGGATAATAACTCAGACTCCTAATTTCTTAAGTCCTCGTGTACCTTCTCACAGTGATTTGGATTTTTTAATTGTAGGCTTAAAATTCAACAGCTCTGTACCTTAAATCAAGAAAATCTTCTCTTTCTTTTGCCCTAAGTTCAACTTCTGCTAAAAACTCTAAGAAACCTTTGAAATATTTTCCTTTTCTTCAGAGCCTCTTTTCTGTATTATATTTCAAATGCTGCTGTAACAGAACTATCCCTTAGCCATATTTTTTGCGTGTCCTAGGGCTTTGCTTTAATTACTGTGATAGTCAGAGGCTTCAGGACTGCTTTGCAAATCTTCTGTCTTCACCACTGTTTCCTTTGACACCTGCAAAGCTTCATAGTTTGTGGAATGAAAAATTCAAATTACGTTGTAAACTGAGACATGCAGAAAAAAAGGACAGCTTGTAGATAAGTAGGGGAAGAGCTACAGATATGCACAAATACAGCTATATGCAAAAATGCAGAAATGCTGATTCCTGCACATGCAAACCTTGGAAAAATTCTACCCCATTCATAAACCTTCCTCTCTCTGCTTTCACTGTATGTTTTCTGGAGTAGAAAATGTCACCCTTTTCCACTGTGTTTGTCCCTGAAGTATCTTTGTAAGTAGCTATGAAAGGGTGTAACCCTCCTTCATTATTACTCATAGACACCACAATATTATCCAGGGCTTCTTTTCCTAGCTTAATAGAGATGAAGTATCCATGAATAGGGTTTCTCATGACGAGAAGAGTAGGCAAAAACTGACTCACAAGTCAGAATGAAGGTGAGCTTTGAAAGTGAGCTAAAAAACAAGAACAAGCCATACCATTACAGACTAGTAGGAAGCAAAGATTTTTGGTTATGATGCTTTGGTTGGTCTGAAAAGACTGCAGAATAAGGAACTGAAAGAACAGGTTACAGCAGGTGTGAGAAGAAGTGATTAACTGTGTAGGAGAAAGTGATGACAACAAAGGGAAGACTGATGGGATTAAGTGAAAAGGGGATTTTAGAAGAGGTGGAGAGAGAAGAGTTGGAAAAAATCCACACAATCAGGCAATCTAGTACCAAAGAAACAATAGTGTAAGATGATAAAGAAAAGAAGGGAAAAGAGATAATTATTTAAGCCATCTTTCCATTTTAAGCAGGCCATGATGATAAAATCTACCAAAACCCTTGCAAAATACAACATTGATCAAATCTGGGAGTTTGGAAGTAATGTATTCCCTTCACACTTACAAAATAAGCAACATCACACAGAGGGAAGATAGGTAGGCAATTTCAAAACAGACTACCCAGGCAAAAAGCAACATGAAAGCCATATGTCTTCTGAACTATGAAGCAGAGATGTGGATGAACAGTAAGAAATTCATACTCCAGTGCACAGAAGGGAGTCTTACAGAAGAGATGTTTTTGAGACTCACTGTGCATGTGGTTGTAAAATGTTGCATGCAGAAATGAGAAGGAGGAGACAAGGTACTGTATACGCCAGTGACTTATTGAGTAAACGCTGATAGTAAATTGGGATTTGAACATGTTTGCCTTCTGTACATGCAGATTGCCATAGCACCAGCAAAGGTCTGGGTCAGCTCTTTTAGTGACTCTTATTATCAGGCTAATTTTTGTGAAGCAACAATTTTTGGCTAGGACATTCTTGTTAAGTGAAAAGAAGAGAACAGAATAAGGGGCTGAAAGAAACCAGCTGAGAGATGAAAAGAATACTGCCAGGAGATTTGTGTTTCAGAAGGATTTCCCTTCGAGCAAAGCTGTTTTACCTAAATCTTGTTTGCAAGCTGTCTGCAGGCTCAAACTGACATCTAGAAGTTGTTGCTCATGCCAGAGAGGTGATGTATGAAAATCACAACCATTCTGAAATTCTGAATGTGTAAGATAATAAATTATAACAAGGCATTAAGAGTTGATACTCTCATTGTACCCTATAATATCCAATGAAGTTGGCTGCACATGTACTGATAAGGTAAGCAGGAGCCAAGTATCAGCTCTGGGGCCCCCAACATAAGGACATGGACCTGCCTGAACAGGTCCAGAGGAGGCCCATGAAGATGATCAGGGAGCACCTCCCTTATGAAGACAGGCTGTGAGTGTTGGGGTTCAGTCTGGAGAAAAGAAGGCTCTGGGGAGATTTTATAGCTGCCTTCCAGTACTTAAAGGGGGCCGACAGGAAAGATGGGGAGGGACTCTTCATCAGGGAATGTAGGGATCGGATGAGGGGTAATGGTTTTAAACTGAAAGAGGGTAGATTTAGGTTAGCTATGAGGAAGAAATTCTTTCCTGTGAGGGTGGTGAGTCACTGGAACGGGTTGCCCAGAGAAGCTGTGGATGCCCCCTCCCTGGAAGTGTTCAAGGCCAGGTTGGACAGGATTTTGAGCAACCTGATCTAGTGGAAGGTGTCCTTGACCACAGCAGGGGGTTGGAACTAGCTGATCTTTAAGGTCCCTTCCAACCCAAACCATTCTATAATTCTATGATTCTATGATTCTATGAAAGTATGGGTGCAAGTGTTGTCCCACAGTCATCTGTACGTATAGACTGCCAATGCCAAGTTGCCATCTCCCAGATACATCCTGGACATAGTTTATGGGTAGCTTGGGACAGAGAGTTTTCTGAATAAGCAGTCTGGATGAGCCCATGGGATCTGTGCAGGGGGCGCTGGTTCACTGTTGCCCTCCACAACTCCTTGGGCCTGAGGGCTGCCTTTGCTGTTCCAGCCATAGAAGAAGGGAGAGAGACAGAGTGGAAACATTCCTCTCCTTCCAAATTTGTTTAAACAAGTATGATTCATTTACTCTTGGAAATGAAGTTTTCTCTTAGACTAGAGCTGCAGACAACCTCTTCCCTAAACTGAAATGTCTAAGCTGTGCAATGCTTATATTTATACTCTTGCAAACTTTTAAAGTCCACATTAATTCTAATATCTGAATGGGTATATAAGTTTATTCTTTATAGAGGTAAGACAAAATGGATATGACGGTTGATAGATTTCAACATTTTACATATTCATGATGAATAGACTTTCTAGTCAACAAAAAAGATGCTAATAGACACATCAATAACGCTAAAGTAGGTGGCAGTATAGTAAATAATTTTCTAGACATTCTCAATTTTTACTGAGAAAAAGTTTTTAAGTTTTGCATTTAACTCCAACACTTGTTTAAAAAAAGTTATTTCAGTAAATGGCATCTGTAAAATCTTCCAAGTAAAAATGATCAAGGTGACAATACTCTTTGAGATTCACATACGTTCACTTTTCTCATCTCAGGGAAGTAGCCAGATAAAAGAGCCTTTGTTTATAGTCAGCAATGACATTTGAACTAATTATAACTACCTTTATGTACTTTTTTTTTTTGCCCAAACTTCCACAGATCCAAGGGAATTTTGCCTAGGAAGGAAAAGAAGATATTTGTCATAGCTCTGTAACTACTTCTACCCATGACTTCAACATAACACTACCAACAAACAATGTCATAATCAGCCAGGATCCTCCCTCAGTTCTCTGCAAAAACACTGTCATGTTTGATTTTATGTTCAGATGGTTTTGGTACATGTCTTGTTTTATTGGCAGTTCTGAAAAAAACACGTTCTTTAGCAATGACACACTCTTGGATTCTGCACCAAAAGTGCATCAGACTGCACAGGAAGTGTTGTTATCTGCTCTGTAACACATAGACAGTAAATTAACTGCTATCAGCCAGACAACAGACAGCTAAATTGAATGCTTTCGTATAGTTTTCTTTAATTGGCTATATTTCTTGATACCTATCTTTTCTGATATTGCTCCCATAATCAGATGTGAGAGGATTAAGTCTGTCAGAACAATGGGGGAAATTATTATGGATAGCAAAGATATGACACTCCACCGGTGGCAGGCACTTTTCAAAGTAATGCACTGTAGTGTGTATTACACACATTCACAACCCCTCATTTCGTGGTTCTACAAGTGTATTTTATCCTATGAAAAAAAAAGAGATTCGCAGCTTTCTCAAATGTGCCGGTAATTGCTCTGAGTCCTTGAGGAGCCTAAATCCATTGTATCTTGAACAGTAATATTTTTACAAATGCACAGAAAATTTGAGACCACATTTAGGGGGGCTGTGGATGCATTTTTAGAAAGATTTTATGACTTTTCAATTCAGTACAATTGGATTCCTTATAAAAAATTAATTTCAATAGGTACCTGAAGCTGAAAATCCTAAATGCACCGAGTATAATTTGAGAAAATTATCCTTTCCATCAAAATTAATAAGTAAGGAAACCCAACAGTCAGAAAAATGCCGAAGTCAATCATTCACTGAAGACTAAATGATATTTTCAATGTATGTCTCCCAGCTATTAGCTTACTGAAAAAAATCATATGCTCCAGTAATAGGTACTAGACTTTTATATAGATGTCTGTCTAAGAATTTACAAATTTCACTGGAAGTTTTCTATTACTGCTATAATTCAGGATGTAGCTATGTCACCTGTCATGAAAAGTACAATGCTGGAGCAGAATCCTATGACATGAATACGTGTTAAAATATAAAAGTCTCTGTTCCCCGCTCTTTCAGAACATCTGTGTTATGTTTTGTAGCAATACTGATACATGCTGTCTACACAGCTGAAAGATAAATAAATTAAATTGCAACTTGTTACCACATCAGAAATGTGATCTATTCAAAAATCCAAGTAAGCAGAGATATTATGGCAATTAATTAGACTAACGAGGCCTGTTATTATTGCTAGCAATTATTTCTGGGTGAATAGGAGTTTCTTGAATTACCGTGTATGACAGTGGTTTACTACTTGGTTTGCAAAGATGCTCTATCTGGAGAATTGACAGCAAGAGTTTGTGGTAGAACATAACTGTATCATGAACAAGTTTGCACCTAATGTAATATGTTTCTAGGTTGTCTGAGATATGCCCAGGAAACACATGGAGTTTTGGAGGGGCCAGTCCTTGTACCAATGAGAGTAGGTAGGAAAGAATCACAGAGTCTAAGTCAAGGACTCAATAGACCAGAAAGTTGCATTTTTACAAAATGAATATTTAAGACAGCTTTTTGTAAGGTCACTTAACATGGCATATTTTAGATCAAATGTATGCAGACTTTCTATCTCCATGTTGCAATCTGCATCTCTTATTAAAATACTTGCTTTTTTATTTATGAACCCTCTTGTCTTATTTTATGTTCATGACAACATAAAATGGTAACTTTCATCAAATTATCTTTGCCTATCGTTTCTGGTATTTGTGTCCTACATGGTCAAGTATAGATTTTCCTGCTTGACAGGTAAATCTTGACTTTTTTTTTTTTTTCCCCCACTGGCAGTTGAAAAACCTCCAGTCTGGTAGTTACCCATTGATTACATCTTGTATCACAGTTAAAAAAAATAGAAAAAAAGATAATTCCCTTGCCCTGTGTGTCCCCTAAATTGTGAATTATTCAACCACTATACTTAAAAACATTAACTGTGTTTTTAGTTCATGGTACATTAAATGCTGCAGTGACATCAGCCAATTGACTTCATCATGCTGTCCTCAGAACCATAAATGAACCAGATTTCATCTGCACAGACCTGCAACCTTGAATACACTGTTTCTGTACAGTAACACAAAAGAAGACCATTATAAATTAATTTTTTTCTAGAAAAAAATCAACCATCAGTTAGAAGAACAATATCATAAAAAATTGTATCAGAGATTTGTAGTTTGATGTAAAAATCCCTTAAACCTATCTACTGACCATCATTAGCCCTGACAAGTTCATTGGACTACATTAGATAACCTCATTAGCCAAGCACAGCTTACCTCAAGTCACAGATACTTTTTGGAAGGTTAAAACTGATAATCACTTTTTGGTTGTAAGATTGATGTCGAGAATAAAGGTATGTAATTTCCCTTAGGTCAAAAGCTGAGGGTTTCTTGTATGTTTTGTAATGCTTTTGCTTTGTTCTTCTGGAAGTGAAAAGCTAAAGGTTGGCAAGGAACGTGGGAATTTAAAATTAATAATGTCTCATCTTCTTAAAATATTTCTGTTGATTTTGTAGCCTCATACTTGATAGCTCATAAAAACAATAATAATTTCAGTGCCAAAGTACAAAGAAGAAAAAACAGCCCGAGGTAATGGTTTTCCAAAGCTACAGACACTATAGATGCTGAAATACATGGGAAAAAAAAAAGGATTGTTGTTGGCATGTGAGGGCACATGGAGGGCGGTGATTAAGCTCAGGAAGAAAGGGGCAGATGTCAGACATTCACCAGCATGCAACACAAGCGAATAGCATTTAGAAAAACAAGATGCTTATGTTGCCCCAGGACAGCTCATCTTTTAAGATAATATGGTAATTATGACCAAATCAGCCTTTATCTTCAAAAAGTCTTCAGTGATGGATGGCACAATTTTTCTTCACTACTTTTTGCACTTCTTAGAACATATTGATTTTCTGAAATGAAAGAAAGGTCATTTGACTACAATCTCTCATATACGGATTGCACAATGGGAAGGGAAAAGAATCTTATTCATGCAGATATCTTTGTGATTTCTTTTTGTAGTCCTTGGTACGTTTTCATTAGATGAACCTAATTGTCTTTACTTCTGCTGAATTATGAAAGCATGCTCACAGATCCACTGCAAGTGTCTTCACATAATACTGCTTTCTGCATTTGTGCATTAAACCTTAAGTATCTTGGGGTAGAAGCTGGAGTCACATCTGTGTCATAAATGCTTACATGTTTATGGGTGCTTTGTACACCAGTCTGGAATGGCACTTAATTTTCTGAGACGAAGAGTTGTTTGCGCAATGAGGTTGGTTCTCAGTGCTCTAAAGGCTGTTAACAAGCAAGAGACACAAGAGTGGCTGCTGCTTTTTTATTCCTGTGCAATGAATGTTTCATCACCATGTATTACAAAAGGTGAAATGTTTACAGTCCTGTTTGGTGTTGGTAAGATAAGCAGGTTTTAAGTTATGGGGAGAATAAACCCAAGCTTTAATTCTAATGCTCTGTATAAATATTTAGCTGGAGAACACCCACTTCTGGACAAATATAAGACAAATTGAGCCTAAAATCTCCTTGCCTATGGCTAAGCGGTGTCAAGGAATATCATCGGTAATCTGTGATTGTGAAGTTAGAGTGGTTCCTGGCATGGGGACCAGTGCCAGCAATTCACAGTACAGCTAGGGGCTTAGTGTGGGCCAGGGCAGCATCCCCAAAATGCAGCTTGGATGCTGCCAGCCAATTCTGAAATGTAAAAGAGTTTAAAATATGTATGGGCTGCTCTGTGCTGGCTGCTCTGTGCTAGGAAGCATACTGTGCATGTTAAATTTACTGGTATAAACTGTGCTTTTCTCTTTGCTGTTGCTTGCAGAGGAAAACAAGGGACTTCAGAGACAGGGGGCGTGCCACCATCACCTGTGCCTGGGCCAGCTGTGGCAGTCTGACATCCACCTTTACAACACCATCGCCTGCCAAGGCTAAGGTGTGGATGTCCTTGGTCAGGAAGGGCCTTGGTGCTGTGGGTCATGATGACAGATGGGGTATGAAGACATCCTGAACGTGGTTATTGTCACCACAGCAGGTACAGAGGCAACTGAGTTACACTTCACACATCCCAGCAACATAGAAGTCTGGAGATGATCTAGGCACCATTCTGGGCCTTACCCTTGACATCTCTTCCTTTCACTTTTTTCCCTTTGGTTATAAAATTAACCACTGCCTTTTGCAGCGACTTGTGGGTCCAAACTGCTAGACACTGAAGCAAGTTTCATATGAACATGTCTGAACTTCAACAATGTACGGCAGTAATATCTCTTTCAGAAAAAGAATCATTGAATCATTTAGGTTGGAAAGGACCTTTAAGATCATTGAGTCCAACTGTTAACACTGCCAAGTCCATTACTAAACCATGTCCCTAAGCACCACGTCTACACATCTTTTAAATACCTTCAGGGACTGTGATGCAACCACTTCTCTGGGCAGCCTGTTCCAATACCTGACAGCCCTTTCAGTGAAGAAATTTTTCCTAATATCCGGTCTAAACCTCCCTTGGCACAACTTGTGGCCATTTCCTCTTGTCCTATCGCTGGCTACTTGGGAGAAGATACTAACACCCACCTCGCTATAACCTCCTTTCAGGTAGTTGTAGAGAGTGATAAGATCTCCCCTGAGGCTCCTTTTCTCCAGGCTAAACAACCCCAGTTCCCTCAGCCACTCCTCATAAGACTCGTTCTCTAGACTCTTCACCAGCTTCAGTGAAGCTTGCCCTTCTCTGGACATGCTCCAGCATTTCAATGTCTTTCTTGTAGTGAGGGGCCCAAAACAGAAACAGTATTTGAGGTGAAGCCTCACCAGTGCTGAATACAGGGGTAAGATCACTTCCCTAGCCCTGCTGGCCACGCTATTTCTGATACAAGCCAGGATGCTCTTGGCCTTCTTGGCCACCTGGGCACACTGCTGGCTCATATGCAGCCACCTGTCGACCAACACCCCTAGGTCTTTTTCCACTGGGCAGCTTTCCAGTCACTCTTCCCCAAACCTGTAGCATTTCATGGGGTTGTTGTCACCCAAGTGGAGGAACCAGCACTTAGCCTTGTTGAACCTCATACCACTGTCTCAGCCCATCAATCCAGCCTGTCCAGGTCCCTCTGTAGAGACTTCCTACCCTGGAGCAGGTTAACACTCCTACCCACCTTACTGTCATCTGCAAATTTACTGAGGGTACACTCGATCCCCTTGTCCAGATTGTTGATAAAGATATTAACCAGAACTGGCCTCAATACCCAGCCTTGGGAAACATCACTTGCGATCCACCACCAATTGGATTTAACTCCATTCACCACCATTCTTTGGGCTCATCCAGCCAGCCACTTTTTTACCCAATGAATCATACGCCTGTCTGAGCCATAAGCACAAGAAAAGAATAGTCTCCTCAACATTCACTTCATATTAGTTTGCACTTCTTCCCACCATCTTTCAGACCTCTCAGTTGGACGACTTTGGACTTTCACAGTCACTAACCCATCCTATAAATTACAGTGACTATACTTCAGGTTTCACAGTATTATGCCAGAGTCTTATGAATCAGCCTCATAAGTTCACCTACAGCTCTGCTTCCTCTTATAGCATTGGTGTATACCTCCTGCAGTTCACCCAGTTTCCACATAAAACAACCAACTGTGTGGAAACTGTTTTGAGGATGTGTTCAAGGACTAGCTTTCAAAATGGCTGTTCTTAAGAAAGAAAGCTTCAACAGCAGGATGTATAAATTTGTGACAGGGATTAATTAAAATACAGAACCTAAAAAACCCTCTCATAATCACTGGAAATTACGACAACAAGGTTATGGTATTTGCTATATGAACACATGACTCAACAAACTACCCTGATGAAAGGTTGAGACCGCTTGGAGAAGATAGTTAAAATTACTGCTGATCTGATTAAACATGTTTTTGTAAATACATTAAGTGATACAGACTGCAGGACACCAGAGGAATGGCTTGGCTGAAATACTGCTAAATGCCTTCTGAAAGGCATATAGTTGAGATAATCTCTCTGGCTGGGAACAAACAATTCACAGTAAATAAAATGACTTTCTAAACAGTTGTGATTCATTGCTAACAGGCAAACTATCAAAATTACAACTCTTTGAGCACTTTTTTTTTTTTTTTTTCCACACAGGGCTTCACACTCCTGTAGTTAAAGAACAAAATATTTAGGGCAGAGCTTTTTTGCCACATATTCCATGTTTCTTGCGTCATGCAGGGATCAAGCTTCACACATGATCCTGTAAATAACACACATATGGAAATCCAGAAAAAAATGCATATGTTATTTAACACTTGCTGATTATTGAGTCTTTACTGTAGAGCTACACGGAGTCACACCAAGACCTCACAAAATCCAACCGCTCTTCCTTCCATGTCTCTCCCACCTCATTTGCACACTTTGGCAAGTTTTGAAACCTGGAGTCATCTGGCCTCAGCATTATATCTGTCCAACCTATCTACCTATCCCATGTGTTTGTAATCTGTAGTAAATTTAGTTTTCATTATTGTCAGAATTTATGAGCTGGGATTAATCTATCTTTGTAGTAGAAACTAGGTGGATACTTCTGTGAACATACTATGAACAGTTTTCTGAGAGAATAAAACCCTAAAAGTCACCCTAGCCATTTTGCAAGATGAGATCAAAATTCCTTGGAAACAATCCCATAAAACTACTGGAACTAATACTATTTTTAGGGTCTAGTTTTGTAAAGACCTTCTAGCAGTGCACTACCAAGCTCTGCATACTCTATGTACATTTTCAAACTTGATTTAGGCACTAAAGGTGAAAACCTGTGTTGGGTTTGTATGAAAGGTTTTGGTATTGGAAGGCTACGGGGGTGGCTTCTGTGAGAAGCTGCTAGAAGCTTCCCCTGTGTCCAACAGAGCCAGTGCCAGCCGGCTCCAAGATGGACCCACCGCTGGCCAAGGCCGAGACCATCAGCGATGGTGGTAGTACTTCTGGGATAACATATTTAAGAAGGGAAAAAACAAAAATGCAGCCCCAGAGAGGAGTAAGAATATGTGAGAGAAACAACTCTGCAGAGACCAAGGTCAGTGAAGGAGGAGGGGGAGGAGGTGCTCCAGGTGCCAGAGCAGAGACTCCCCTGCAGCCCCTGGTGCAGATCATGGTGGGACAGGCTGTGCCCCTGCAGCCCATGGAGGTGAACGGTGGAGCAGAATCCGCCTGCAGCCCGTGGAGGACCCCACGTCAGAGCAGGTGGATGTGCCCAAAAGAGTCTGTGACCCTGTGGGAAGCCCACACTGGAGCAGGCTCCTGGCAGGACCTGTGACCTCACGGAGAGAGGAGCCTACACTGAAGCAGGTTTTCTGGCCAGGACTTATGACCCCGTGGGAGACCCACTGGAGCAGTCTGTTCCTGAAGGACTGTACCCCATGGAGGGGACCCCATGCTGGAGAAGTTCATGAAGAACTGGGAAGGATTCATGCTGGAGAATTTTGTGGAGGACAGTCTCCTGTGGGAGGGACCCCACGCTGGAGCAGGGAAAGAGCTTGAGGAGTCCTTCCCCTGAGGAGGAAGGAGCGGCAGAAACAGGGGGTAATGAACTGACTGCAACTCCAGTTCCCTGTCCCCTTGTGCCATTCGGAGGGAGGAGGTGGAGAAATCAGGAGTGAGGTTGAGCCCAGGAAGAAAGGAGGGGTGGGTGGATGGTGTTTTAAAATTTAGTTTTTATTTCTTATTACTCTACTCTGACTTGATTGGTAACAAATTAAACTAATTTCCCCAAGTCAAGCTTGTTTTGCCTGTGACTGTAATTGGTGAACAATCTTTCCCTGTCCTTATCTTGACCCTTTTTTGTTATATTTTCTCTCCCCTGTCCAGCTGAGGAGGGGAGTGACAGAGAGGCTTTGGTGGGCACCTGACATCCAGCCAGGGACAACCCATCACAGAGCCACAAAAGAAATCTGATGGTGCAGTGGCAACTCAGTGCCTTCAGGAGGGAGATGAGGGATGAAGTGCTTGCGGAGAGAAAAGTCTTTCCTATTACAGGAAGGCACTCTGACTTCCTTACAGTTCACAGGATACAGGTGTTTATCTGGTCTGCCTCCAGCCTCCTACACCCTGAGTTTTCTCTAAGACCAGATCTGGTAAGTCTGGTCTGAGAAAGACAAACCAGTTTGGGTGTCCAGGTGTTTTTGGAAATGCAATGTAGTCTAAATATGAGATAGCTACCTTGCCCCTCAGCATTACCAAAGTTTTAGGACATTCTTGAGACATTCAAGAAACAATCTAGGAAGTGTGCAGGGAAGAATATGGATGGCAATTTGAGAGCATGGGGAGCTCTAGCAGGGCTGTGTGGGATATGGATTTGGAGATGCTGACTAGACATGTTTGTTCTTTCATGGACCTAGTCCTTAGTCTCATTGAATGACAGAGGAACTTACTCTTCTTCATGACCAAGTCATGACTAAAAGTGAGTCTGTCTCATCTAAATCATTTTGATCTTGTAATATTAGGTGAACTCAAAGAGTCTTCATATTTGCTCTCAGAAGGTGTTCAGGCAGAGCCTGGTCACCGAACAGATGAATCATTTCTTCTGATAGCTGAAAAGATGGGTTTTGGGGGAGAGAAATAGGCAAGAAGCTCTTGAACTCATGGTGGGAGGTGGAAGAGAACTTTTCCTTAGCAGGAGGTATGTGCAAGCTCTGTCTCCCAGCTCTTACTCAGTCTCATTCCCCAAGGCTGCAACAGCCAACACAGACCTTATTGAATTTCCTTTTCCCAGAGCCTCTCCCTCCCCTGCCAGCTCTGAGTGGAGCATAAAACAAGCAAATTCCCCTGCCCTGCCCACAGCTCCCCTCCTTTCTCCTGTGACGTGCAGCATCGCTGTTTGTCAGTAACACTTTTGCTGGCTGACCATTAAGACCTAGCCCTGTGTGGTGTCCCCAGGGCTGCTGATACAGCACATGAAAGAACAAAAGAAAGCATAGAGGCTTGAGAGGGCAGAGTCAGAGTAACCATGGGTGGCAGATTGAGTTGTACCATGTGCACATGTGTGTGGAGGTTTGGCATGCTCATGCAGTGAAGGCCCAAATAACATCCTGAACATGAGTGCCATCCTGATATGCTGCCTGCCTGGTCCTCATTGTCCGAGTCCCAAGTAGATGAACAAAACCTTGATGTGGTTGTGCAGGGCACAGCAGCGGTCTGAAATTCAGAGAATGTGGGGAATATTTGTGTCCAGTCAGTCACATAGCCACTATCACCTTGTAGGAAGGTCTGTCTTCACAAGGGCATCCTCCCAGGGCAGTTGCCACCCCCAGAAGAAAAACATCACTATTCCCTTTCCTATTACCCCCCCACCAAGGTGTGTTTGATTGGCAAAGTACCAAATATGAATGGTAGGAATGGTGCAGGCAGCAGCACTGTGGTTTCACTCTTTAAACAGCAGACACAGAATGAGCAAGAACAGAAATAATTTCTTGCTTCATGTCAGAGCTCATACAGGAGGCAGTGGTAGGAGCTGATACACGCTCCCAGCATGTCAGTGGGAAAGACAGAAAAGACTGTGATTAAATCCCCAGTTCCAGCTCCTTGTCTAGAGAGAGGAGTCTCCTCCATCCCATGAAATATAATTCTACGGTGATTGAGGCAACTGCTGGTTGTGAAAATCTGAGGTTCGCTAAGACAGCCAGAGCAGCGGCTCTTGGAATTATTGATGCTGAAACAACACACCTCCAACTTCCTGCAGTTGTTGACAATGTTCAGTGCATGCTGTGCTGGATTTTGGTATAGATCCTGACAATCTCAGACTCTGCAAGGAGGCAGCAGTGATTGAATAGCATCCAGAATGAAAATTTTCTCTGACATCCATCTTCAAAAATGTATCCACCTCAGCAAAGATGCTGCTTGACAATGCATACCAATGATACACTAAGATATAGATAGAAAGAAGATAGCGTTGTAGAATGGATAGCACACTTAAAGGAAAATGAAGAACAATGATTATGAGTGCTTTTAATATTAAAGCTGTCACTGAGATGAGGTTTAATTGTGGTACAGCTGAAGGCTATTTCTAAATTTGGATGCTGAATCAATGCCATCTAGTGGTGGTAGGGTTGGGTTTTCCTTTCTTTTTTCTTTTTTTTTGGTTTTATGGTCATGAAGTTCAAAGCTAGTTTAACATCGTCAAAGTTCCACCTGATAAGTAGAAAAAATTCTTGATGTTTTTCATATCCTTGTGAAAATTGTCTAAATATTCCTCCAACCTGAGAAACTAAAAGCTATTGATATGTAACAATCAAGATATACACAAATTCAGAAATACTTAAATTTCCATTGATTCAAATAACTGTATCCATCACAGAATAAGACTCTTTTCTACTGAAGGCAGCATTGCATCACAACTTATCCAACACTCCCAATTTTAAAAGAACATCTTTGTTTCACTATGGCCTAAGGAGATAGGAACATCACACTGACCAGCACTAACCACCTTATATCAGTTTGTCTAATAAAAGGTATTTCCTCTGATGATAAGCCTTACAATGAGCTTCCTTTTCTTAGCTTTTAATTATAACCATCAAATTCCCAGGTGTTTGTCATCACACCTGGTCCCTCAGCAATGAATTCTTCTATGTCAACAAGAGTTGACAAGAACAGGAAATAATAAGCAGGATTCATTTCAAAGTTTCACAGGAAAACAAAGAAGTTCTGAGCCCCCTGTGATCATATATATGAAAAATGAACTACTTTGGTGGTCTGTTGTTTGACTGCAGTCTAATGGCAGAAGTAAAATGCCAGAAATAAATGTAGTCTTATCTCATTACCCCTACAGGTTGACTGTGGTAGTGAGTGTAAATGAGAAGACATACACAGTTGTGAGCATTGTACTTTATATTCATAAGGTGGGAGCGCTGAAAATGCATCTTATGTATCAACTGATCATTTCCTTAAATATATTCCTCACTCCAGGATTTATAGTAGAGTAGATACATTCATAAATGTTTGGTATTCTCTTCAGAGCTATGCAGCTCTTGGATAAGCTGTTGCTTTAATCTGTTCCTAGTATCAGTGCTGATCTACAGCTCACCTGGCAACAGGGACAGAGGAGATGAGGGTTGTACTAAAATGTGAAATGGTGGTGTGCTGAGTACCAAAATTCCTTAAAGACTGAGTGCCTGAGACACCATTAAAGGTGACAAAAGTCTGTGGGCAGCAGCTTAAAGCAGTCTTGTAAAATTTGCAGTGAGAGTATTATTTGCTTTGTGTTTGTTATATTTTTTTTGGTTACATTGTGCTCTTCTTATGTTTACCCTTACTCTTTTTATTTTTCTCTTATGGGTTCCATAAGGATTTTCAAATTTGTCCTTTCACAGGGAGGCAAATCCAGCATTATCTTGTAAACAGTACTGGTAAAGGAGATTGGGCTTTGAAAACTTGATTGCTGCTACAAACTATTTCCCCGTTGTGAAAAGGCCCTCTGGGACGTTATTAAAAAAATCCAGCAACACTGGATCTACAGGTCCTTACACCTGCAAAGCTCTAATACATTTTTACAAACATAAATGAATGAATCCAAAATCTAAGAAATTTTGTAAAAGCAAAGTATCTTTACCTATGTAGTACATGAAAAATCTGTACGTGTACATGAACATCTGCAACTGATGTATATATAGACAATACTTGAAAAAATTAAGAACTGCTGTGGTCTGCCCTTGCAAACAGGAGAAAACCAGCAATAAAATGAAGGAAAACACTGTCAGTGTCACATTGCTTTAATTTATTTCCATCCAAGGCAACACATTGGTAACTAGAATAGCTGTTATCTTTGTATGAAATCTATTTTACAATGGGATTTGATACCTGAACTATATGAATAGTACAAACTCTCAGAAATTATCAAAAATTACTACACCCCTGGGTCTGTAACATCTTCTTTGCATATCTTCTCAGTTGCATCAGCTGGGGCTTCAAAAACTCATAAGCTCGTATTATTATCAAACACTTTGTTTTTCCTGGGCGTAAAGTCATAGATTTCCTGGCTGGACTGGATGCTTACAAATTACTTCAGAGGAGGTTTTGAGCTTTGGGAGTGAGTCCCTTGAGGTGTGCTTGTAAGAATATGGTACAAACATGGTAGCTGGTGTCAGGATGAATGGACTGTAGTTCTTGGTATCCATCCTTTCCTGTATAGTCCCTCCAGAATTTATTTTAATAATTTACAAAAACAGCTTCTGCTTATAAAATCTTGAGATCTTAAGAAATTAAAAATACTTCCTTTTCACCTCCTTAAATCTATGTAGGGATTATACTTGAAGTTTAGACTGGACTCAGAGTCAAACTTGCCAGATGTCCGGTTTAAACCCAAGAGGTCACCTGATGAAAAGGTATGTGTAAGTCAGCTAGCATGGGCTTGGCCATCTTTTGCTGTCCCCTCTGCCTTGCAGTGATCTCCAGTGCCCAACACTGGGCAGACAATATGAGCCCTGACTACTTGCAGTGAGTATCACACATCCAAGTTGAGGCCTAATGGTCAAGAGAATAAAAAGCACTCACTAATGGATATTTTTATCTTATTACCAGAAGATGCTAGTCTTGTCACTGTCACATTTGCACTCCCACTAAACCACTGGAGTTGAAACTGTCTTGGTCTGTGCTCACCTCCCACCACGTTAAATCCTGACATTAAACTGAAATGGTAGAGTCTGTCCATCCAGCTGTAAATTAGACAACGCTGTTTGGTTTCAGCAGCTATAATACCCACCATCGTGAAGCCAAGCTTGGTCCAGTCTGGGTGGCAGCTCTGACATAATCAGTCACACAGCAGCTGGGGCTGTGTGAGTCTATTCTGTACATCTTTGTTTTGATAGATGGGGGCTGCGTAAGAGTTAGGCAGCTCAAAAGCGAAAAAATAAAGGAAAAAACCAAATCTTGTCCTTGCCAAGGTCTCATGTATTAACAGACAGCTGAAAATTTTTGAACTTTGGAAAAAAGTTCCCCTCTCTCCTTCTTCCCAAAGCCTTGCACTGACATTGTTCGCAATTTCAACAGAGAACTAAGGGATGCTGTGAGAACCACCCCTGCCACTGGTGATGGTTATTATGATCTAATTGGTTAAATAGCACTGGCCTCTTGAATATGTTTGAAGATATTTTTAATTACAAAATCCAATGGAATATCCTTCATGCTTTATTAAGAATCAAGAACTAGTAGTCGCTATTATGAAGAATATTTTACTGATGAAAGTAAATGAATGTCAAATAAAAGGATAATGAAATGACACTTGCTCTTTTCTTCCTGTGAGTGAATATGGTGTTTGAGTTTTACTTCTACAGAGCTTCTGAGCATTGCAGATATGTCTTTGCACTATGGAGTGCTCACGACAATTCCTCAAAGAGTTACATCATAAGGATATTACAGGGCTGCAGATGTGCCCTACTTACACGTAGGGTACCCAGAGGCGTTTTCCTGTTCCTCTTCTTATTCCCTTATGCCTAGTATTTGATGATTTATGGAAAGTCCTAATAAAAATGCCTAATTTCTACATCTTTGGGTGATAAAACACCTTTGAGAATCTGAACAATTTTAGTCAAATGCATTCTTGTTGTATCAATTAATATCAATTGCAATGACTAGTGATGTGATGCCATCTTTCTGCTAAAGAATCCACTTTTGCTGATGGAACAAAACTCAATCAATCACCTGAACACAACATTTCTGTTCTGTTTTCAGTCACTGCTCCAACACCTGTCTTTTCTCACCAGGTGTTTTGTAAGAAATATCTGTTTTCCTCCAAAATACCATGTAACTTTAAGCAACTGGTAGCCAATCAGGCATTACTAAGACAGAATATTTTTAAACCACACATTCATGTGGCAGCTTAATGAACAGTATTTTGCAGGCAAAGTTTTATATATGTGCAATGGTGATCCATTCTTTTCTCTCTCAATTATGAATTTTCATGTGGAAGGCAACTTATCAAGTGCAATGTAGCAAAATGAACTAAGAAAAGATAGCTCTAAGAAGGAGTCACAGAGCATCCCACCTTTTGGGAAACGGCCCCCTCAGCAGTGAAATTCATTTTCCTTTAAAATCTATTCACATTGTTACATTGAGCATCCACTTGACTCCACGATTCAAAAGCTGACTAGAGACGGTCAGGTGGGTCTAGGACAGAAGTGCTGAGTTGATGTAATATGTTTCTTACATTAGGTGAGGTAAGTCAAATGTCTTTTACTGCCTGATAAATTATTTTTTCTTTTGGCAGAAGTGCAGCAGATACCACATTTCTGATTAGACTACACAAAGAGACTGCAGTACGTGCTCCTCAGAATAATAGCTGTGCATGAATATGTGTATGTATAGAGGACACTGATAATGTAAATAGGGCTTGCTTTCTTTCTTGCTTGCTTCCTTTCTTTTTTCTCTCTTTCTCTTTCCTTCTTTCCTTCCTTCTTTCTTTCTTTCTATTACAGAGTCTCAGTTACTTTTACAACAACTTGTCGTCAAATAAATACTATGCTATATTATGTATTTTCCCTAGTTTCATAGATAAAGCATCTTTTGACCTATGTTTCATATAAAATACAAATATGTTTGCATTTCTTTCTGACTTCAGGAAAGATATTTTCAGAAGCTGCTCATCAGCCAGCTCTCAGTTTTATTGAAAAGGAATCCTGCATTCTTTGGTGAGGAATGACAGCCATATTCCCTCAATGACATTCAAAGGGAATTTAGAGCCATGGGATCAGAACAGTCACTTACTGTGGACAGAACTTTTTTAGTATGCACGGTATCTTCCAGAAATTAAATTACATTTCATGAATTTCATTCCTACAGCGACCCTCTTCCCCCAAAATCAGATGTTCCCTCTTCTCTCTGCACAACCACTAAGAAAGGGGGAAATAAAAAGTACTGTAAGCCAGTCACAGCCTTCCATTACTAGGTGTAATCATCAGCAATTGTGTCACAAAGTAAAACCTGGAGCTCAGTAGCTCTGGGATTATGCATTTCAAGTGATCTTTACAATGAAGATTGCAAGAGTGTGTCAGGGCTCTCCCAGTGCCCCTCTCTCTCACCAGATTTCCAGCTTTCTTCTGTGTTCAAGGACTTCAGATAAGGGATCGTTTAATACCAGCTTTACCCCCAGGTTCTTCCTCTATGAAGAAAGCTGCAACAAGTTGCCATGGAAGCTATAAATACACTTTTGTCCCTGCAACCAAACAAGATCTGATTTCTGTTTCTGTCACTACTGCATTCCACAAGCAGATAGGGTTTTGGTTTTACAGGGTTTTTTTCTTTGAGCTAGGCATATCTAAATTTTGAATAATGAAATCAGGAAAGAAATTCCAATAACATTAAAAGAATACACTGATTCGTATATTAAGTGATATGAAAAAGAAATAGGAAGGCTTGTCTAGATTATAAAGGTGAGAAGAAATTCTCAGAAAATGCTGCTAATAAACACACCTGGCAATTTAGTCACAACACTGAATCCTATGATGACAAAAAAGGCAGCCTCACAACTGTTAGAAAAATGCATATGCTTGCATTTCCTATAAACATCTTCAAAGTGGCAATATATCGCAGAATCACAGAATCATCAAGGTTAGAAAAGACCCTGAAGATCATCTAGTCCAACCATTAACCTAACACTGACAGTTCTCAACTACACCATATCCCTAAGCGCTATGTCAACCTGACTCTTAAACACCTCCAGGGATGGGGACTCCACCACCTCCCTGGGCAGCCCATTCCAACACCTAACAACCCGTTCTGTAAAGAAATGCTTCCTAATATCCAGTCTAAACCTTCCCTGGTGCGACTTGAGGCCATTAGCTCTTGTCCTATCGCTTGTTACTTTGTTAAAGAGACTCATCCCCAGCTCTCTGCAACCTCCTTTCAAGTAGTTGTAGAGGGCGATGAGGTCTCCCCTCAGCCTCCTCATCTCCAGACTAAACAACTCCAGTTCCCTCAGCCGCTCCTCACACGACATGTCCTCCAGACCCTTCACCAGCTTCGTTGCCCTTCTTTGGACACGCTCGAGTAATTCAATGTCCTTTTTGTAGTGAGGGGCCCAAAACTGAACACAGTATTCGAGGTGCGGCCTCACCAGTGCCGAGTACAGGGGTAAGAGCATTTCCCTGTCCCTGCTGGCCACGCTATTTCTGATACAAGCCAGGATACCATTGGCCTTCTTGGCCACCTGGGCACACTGCTGGCTCATGTTCAGCTGGTTGTCAATCAACACCCCCAGGTCCCTCTCTGACTGGCAGCTCTCCAGCCACTCCTCCCCAAGCCTGTAGCGCTGCTGGGGGTTGTTGTGGCCCAAGTGCAGCACCCGGCATTTGGCCTTATTGAAACTCCTACAGTTGGCCTTAGCCCATCACTCCAGCCTGTCCAGGTCTCTCTGCAGAGCCTCCCTACCCTCGAGCAGATCAACACTCCCACCCAACTTGGTGACATCTGCAAACTTACTGAGGGTGCACTCAATCCCCTCGTCTAGATCATCAATAAAGGTGTTAAACAAGAGAGGCCCCGAAGCTGATCCCTGGAGGACACCACTTGTGACTGGCCTCCAACTGGATTTAACTCTGTTCACCACCACTCTTTGGGCCCGGCCATCCAGACAGTTTTTTACCCAGCAAAGCATGTGCCCATCCAAGACACAAGCAGCCAGTTTTGCCAGGAGAATGCTGTGGGAAACGGTGTCAAACGCCTTACTAAAGTCATATATAGCATATGTTTCAGTGAAGATAGATAAAATCACAACAACATGCTAGCTGGTATGCCATAACCACTAAAATTGTACCTATGCTCCAGAATTACTATTACAAATAGAATCTAAATGGTACCACACTCATGGGGAAAGTGCATGAGTTACAGACCAGAGTCAATGCACTGACTGGTGAGATCACTGCAGCCAATCGGAGCAAGAAATTAAGAAAACAGGAGAATGCTACTTGATAAGAATAGAGATTTTAAGTGTAGCCTGAAAGCTTTTCTACATTGGACAGAATCAAAGCAGCAGGAAGAAGAAATAGCAGCCAAAACAAAGGAAGTATTGAGCAAGATGTTTTGAACTATCACCACAAAAATGTGTATTGTCTGTTAACAGTGTTTACTTAGATATTCACACATTAAATGTTCAGTTAAAGTAGTAAGATCAAAGCAGGTGGAAAGCAGAGCAGGAAATGTCAAATGTTATTGTATGAATTCTTTGTGCTCTCTCAGACCACTGACCACCCAGCTCAACAGCCTGTCTTCAGATGTGGTCAGCAACTGATGTTTCAAGGGAAGGCTAATAAACAAAACAGAAGCAAAAGAGAAGTGATACTGTGGGAAAGACTTCCTCTTTAGCTTTGTCAAGACACTGAATGAAACTCTGGAACTTGAAGTTTAGTTATAATATTTGTTTTAACATAGACGTACCAGTGTCAGGAGCATGTTAGGAGCTCCAAAGGAGATGGATGAAAATGGGAACTCAGAACCCCACATTTCAAGCCCACATAGACCATGATTATTATTTGTCTAAGCTCTCACCTGACACATTGCTCCACAGAGAGGTTGGAGAATGTGTGTGTCTGTGTGTGTGTTTTCCCCCCAAATAAAGAGTACACTGAAGATCTTTCTAGAAACTGTGCTGTTTCATGCTAAGGATTCTTGGTGATGGCCTATTCACCACAGTCCATGGTTAAACTCAATGAATATTAAAGCAGATTAGTTTCCCAGCTGCAGCTGCTGGACCTTCTCATCAGCTCATCAGACATTTAAGAAGACCTCATATTTGTTCCTGTACCTAAACACAGTGGTCAGGTTTCTTGTGGTCTTCTCCTTGGGCATCTGAATGAACCAAGGTCCTTATGTACTGTTAGAAGTGCTGTTTTCCAACTCCTGCATCTTTCAGTGTATTTTGAAATTTCTCTAGTTCTCATAGTCATCTTGAAGCACAGTCAATTGTGGAAAACCGAGGCTAGGCTCCTTCCTTACTTTTATGGCATCATCCCTATTTAGACCGCTAAAGATTCCCTTCATTATAGAGGCAGAATCAAATAATTACATTTCTTATAAGAAATTCTGAGGTAATTACCTAGCACTTCTCAGAGCCACTGATTTTTATGACTTCATTCCCCATCCCACAAGCATTCAAAGTTCCAGTTTTAAAATATCCCACTTAAAGGGTGAAACTGTACTAAATGAGTGGTTTCCTATTTGTTTAGGTTTTTTTGATAACTGAAGATATTTTTCGATATCTAAGTTCATGAATGGGGAAAAATCTTATTTCTAATGGAATTGGTTGAGTTTATTTTGGAGTTCATACTAAGCAAAACAGATGTTCAGATTTTTTTCATCAGCAAAGAAAGGTTGGAAGAGGACACCTATAAACAACTAAATGATTTGATTTTATACTGTCATCATTACATAGTTGCTTTTCTCGAGTTACATTCTATTCATTTGGGGGATTATATGGCTCGAGAAGAAATTAATCTCCCTGATTATCTAAACTTATTCTAAAATCTGCACTATTTTAGACTGAGAATCATAAAGAGCTTGATGAAATAACTGCACTCATTTCTAAAGCTGTGTTAATAAAATGTGGCAATTTAAAAAAAATAATTAATTTACATTTGCTTCTAAGTGATGATGATTACTCCATAGCTAAACAAGAGGATATAGGCACCCATTCCCAGTTACAGATTCAATTCAAGACCTAATTTTTAGTTCACAGGATTGAATACTGTATCCCTACAGCTATAGTTCATTACACATAGATATTGAGTTCATATTAGTGTCCTGTTTACTGCAGCAATTATAATAGCTAGAACTTTATTAATACACACAGTAAAAGCAGTAGCAAACAATATGACGTCTTTGACATAAACAAGCTTTTATCATACTGTGTATGATGGAAAATTTCTTAGCTTCTTCACCTTTTCCACACTTGACAGTTAATGTAAAGTACCTCAACTTTATATAGCACCTACACAGTTATTTAGTAACTAAAAATGATCATTCTTTGTAAATAGACACCAAATCTAAGGTCAGTTTGAGGTAATTTATTCCAACACATGTGGCCTGAAGATATACATGAGAAGATGTTATGCTGGTTAAATGTTTCTGAGTAGATACAATACATTTTACTGAAAAGGCTACAATAAAATGAGATTTGCTACTCTTCATGCTATTTACACAAGATAAATGTTATGTAGACTGAAAATATTTAATCATCCTGATTTTATTTATTCTCTCTAGTTTAATAGATTACTTCCTTTTTACCATTCCACCTAAACTTCGAATGCTAAATAGCCAACCAGATTAACAGCAACTACAACCACAAGCAGAGCTGAATTTTGATTATTCAGAATGTTAAGAAAATATGGACAAGAGAAGTCTACTGTAAGAAGATGTGAACCTTTATTTACTGAGAAATATGTTCTAATCATCAGAGTTGATTTACTAGAGCATGACTGAAACATGACTATAGTCAGAGCAAGATTATAGCCTGTTGGTTAGGGCAGTCACTTGGGAAAGGGAAAGAGAAAACTTGGGTTTCCGTCACTTCCACAACTACTCCTTCATTTAAATATTTTGATGTAACTTCAGACCCTTCATGCTGCTAGAAGCCTCTTCCATGTTTGTTCTGAAGCCTATTTTTTTTTGTGGGAAAATCCTTGGGGATATTTTTTATTCCCAATTGTTGAGATTTTTTTCCCATCAAAGCATCTCTTTTCCTCCTACTAGTTATGTTACACTTTGCAATGAACTTTGGCTGACTGCCTATTTGCCTTTCTAAACATGGATAAGCAGGATTTCATACTCGTGGCCTCATTAGGAGTCAGGACATAAAAAACAACTGGGAAGGAAAAGGGCATACACTGGAAAATAATTTCAACAGTTCTGAAAACATAGAAAATTTAGCTTCTTTGTGTGTGGACTGCATAAGAGGTGATGGTGACATATGATGAAAAAGGTAGACAAGGAAAGAAAAACATATCCAGGAGAAACAATGAGAATTATGCAGGCATACATCAATTAACTAACTGATTATGCATTTGAATAATATATTATTGTGAATATTGCTCTTCCAGGAATCTGTGCAATTTTATTAAAAGGTTTTCTGTACTTACAGCTTTCTGATGAAATTATTGTTCTGGGCCAAAAATGTATCCAATTGCTAAACTACATCTGAATGTGCATGGCATGGCACGTTAGCATCAAGAACAACTGAGGTCAGAAATGCAAGACAATGCAATATGTGTGAAAACTCTCACTATTACTAGTTTTCACATGTATTACATTGTGTTGTTACTATTATTGTTACAAAATATAATAAAATAGATTTAACTCAATCCTTTTGTATAGATTATTTTGCATAAATTATTAAAACTCTATAATCCATTTGAGTGATATCTACATCAGAGATGTACAGAATTAACAATATATTTCACCTTCAGCAACTCTTTCTGGAGCATAATACCAATAAGCATAATAAATAAAGCTTTAATATGCTGAAATAGGGAGTGGATTTTCAAACTAGGAAAGAATGATTACAGAAAGATATGGTTCACCTGTTTTTCATTTTACATGAATTCTTCCTCTAACGGGATCTATATGAATTATAATCTCTTACCTAAGAGAATTCCCATTTTTAGAGGTTTTATTTAATGAAAAGTATTTAAATAGCTCTGCACACAGAGTGCACTATATTTAAGTAATTTCCCTAGCAAAAATGTTGAATAAAATTTCCTAACAACTTCTTAATTTTTTAGTTTTTATGAAAGTTGGCAGAAGCACTAATTATGAATGAGGTCTATGAAGGAATGTTCTTCAAAAGCTTTAAAAAAGGGAAACAGGGAAACATCACACCCATTTTTAAAAAGCAAGACGCTGGGAACTATTGAACTGTCAGCCTCACCTCTGTGCCTCGTAAGATCATGGAACAGATCCTTCTGAAAGATATATTGAAACATAAGGAAGAGAGGGAAGTGATCAGAGGCATTCAACATGGCTTCACCATGGGCAAATCGTGCCTGACTAATCTAGTGGCCTTCTATGATGGAGTGACTGCATCAGTGGTCAAGGGAAGAACCACAGATATCATCTATCTGAACATCTATAAGTCCTTTGATAAGGTCCCCAACAAAATTCTTGCTCCTAAGTTGGAGAGGGATGTGTTTGATGAATGGATTGTTAGATGTATAAGGAATTGGTTGGGTGGTCGTGTCCAAAAAGTTACAGTTAATGGCTCAATGTCCAAGTGGAATCCAGTAATAAGTGTTGTCCCTCAAGGGTCTGTACTGAGGCAAATGCTATTTAATATCTTCACCAATGACATGGACAGTGAGATTGAGTGCACTCTCAGCAAGTCTGCAGATGACACCAAGCTGAGTGGTGATGTTGATTTGTTCGAGGGAAGGGATGCCATCCAGAGAGACCTTGACAGGCTTGAGAGGTGGGTCCATGCCAAATTCATGAAGTTCAGCAAGGCCAAGTGCAAGGTCCTGCATGTGGGTCAGGACAATCCCTAATACCAATACATATTGTGGGATGAATTAATTGTGAGCAACCCTGCAGAGAAGGACTTGGGGATACTGGTGGATGAAAAACTGGACATGAGCTGGCAGTGTGCACTTGCAGCCCAGAAAGCCAATCATATCCTGGACTGGATCAAAAGCCACCCTGACCTTATAGCAGCCTTCCAGTATCTAAGGGTGGCCTGCAGGAAAGATGGGAAGGGACTTCTTTCAAGGGCATATAGTACTGGAACAAGGGGTAATGGATGAGTCTTTGAACAACCTGATATAGTTGAAGATGTCCCGGCCCAAGACAGAGGTGTTGTACTTGATGATCTTTAAAGATCCCTTCTATTCCAAACTGTTCTATGATTCTGTGATCTTATGTCCTGGTTTAACCAGGATAGGGTTAAGTTTCCCCAGCAGTGGGGGGGAGCTCTAGCCGGGTTATTCAGACACCATGTGGACGTCACATCCTGGCGCGTCACATTTTCCTGGCACGGGAGCGCGGTGCACGCGTGGTTTTGTACATCTGCTCCTCTCACTGCTGTTATTGGTAGATATTTTGCTCTGTTCATTGCTGCAACCACATCCACAGGGCACTTGCCATCACCCACGAGTCAGTGTAGATATAGAGCCTTGGCCACTTTTCTCGCTCAGCAATCTCCAAAGCCAATTGGATGGCTTTCACCTCTGCGAACTGGCTCGATTCACCTTGTCCCTCAACAGCTTCAGTGGTTTCTCGTGTGGGATGCCACACTGCAGCCTTCCATCGTCGATGTTTTCCCACAATGCGGCAAGACCCATCAGTGAACAGGCCATATCGTTTCTCCTCCTCTGGCAGCTCGTTATATGGTGGGGCCTCCTCAGCACGTTTCACCTCTTGTTCTGGTGACATCCCAGCATCTTTGCTCTCTGGCCAGTTCATGATCATTTCCACTAATCCTGGGGGGTCGCAGTTCCTTATTCGAGCCCGTTGTGTTATCAACGCAACCCATTTACTCCACGTGGCATCTGTTGCATGATGTGTGGAGGGAGCCTCTCCTTTGAACATCCATCCCAGCACCGGCAGTCGAGGTGCCAGAAGGAGCTGTGTCTCAGTGCCGACCACTTCTGAGGCAGCTCGAATTCCTTCATACGCTGCCAGTATCCCCTTCTCAGTCAGGGTATAGTTAGCTTCAGAGCCTTTGTATCCCTGGCTCCAAAAGCCTAAAGGTCGGCCTCGGGATTCCCCATCTGCTCTTTGCCAAAGGCTCCAGGAAGGGCCATTCTCCCCGGCTGCGGTGTAGAGCACGTTCTTAATCTCCTGCCCTGTCCAGACTGGTCCGAGGGCCACTGCCTGGGTAATCTCCTGCTTAATTTGTTCGAAGGCTTGTTGTTGCTCTAGGCCCCATTTAAAATTGTTCTTCTTGCGGGTTACGTGGTAGAGAGGGCTCACAATCAGGCTGTAGTTTGGGATGTGCATCCTCCAGAACCCCACAGCGCCCAGGAAAGATTGAGTCTCTTTTTTGGTGGTTGGTGGGGCCATGGCTGTTATCTTGTTTATCACCTCAATTGGGATGTGGCGACACCCATCTTGCCATTTTATTCCTAGGAACTGAATCTCCCTTCCAGGCCCCTTAACTTTCTGTCACTTGATGGCAAAACCAGCCTTCAGGAGGATTTCAATTACCTTCTTTCCTTTCTCAAAGACTTCCTCAGCTGTGTCCCCCCATACAATGATATCATCAATAAACTGCAGGTGTTCTGGAGCCCCACCTTTCTCCAGTGCAGTATGGACCAGTCTATGGCAAATGGTGGAGCCGTGTTTCCACCCCTGGGGCAATCGATTCCAGGTGTACTGGATGCCCCTCCAAGTGAACGCAAACTGTGGCCTGCACTCTGGTGCTATTGGAATGGAGAAGAATGCATTAGCGATGTCAATCGTGGCGTACCACTTGGCTGCCTTTGACTCCAGCTCATACTGGAGCTCTAGCATGTCCGGCACTGCAGCACGCATCGCTGGCGTAACTTCATTCAGGCCACGGTAGTCCATAGTTAGTCTCCATTCACCATTAGGTTTTCTCATTGGCCATATAGGGCTGTTGAAAGGTGAGTGAGTCTTGCTGATCACCTTCTGGCTTTCTAGTCGACGGATCAGCTGATGGATGGGGACCAGGGAATCTCGGCTAGTGTGGTACTGCCGCTGGTGCACCATCTTGGTGGCAATTGGCACTCGCTGCTCTTCAACCTTAAGCGACCCCACCACCGAGGGGTCCTCTGAGAGGCCGGGTAAGGTGGACAATTGCTCAACCTCCTCCAGGGCAGCTATACCAAAGGCCCACCGGTACCCTTTTGGGTCTTTAAAGTACCCTCTCCTAAGGTAATCTATACCTAGGATGCACGGGGCATCTGGGCCAGTCACAATGGGGTGCTTATGCCAGTCCTTCCCAGTTAAGCTTACTTCAGCTTCTAATAGGGTCAGCTGTTGGGACCCCTCTGTCACTCCGGAGATGCAGATGGATTCGACCCCACTGTGGCTTGATGGCATCAGGGTGCACTGTGCGCCAGTGTCTACCAAGGCCTTATATTCTCGTGGTTCTGATGTGCCAGGCCATCGGATCCACAACTTCCAGTAAATCCAATTAACCCTTTCCTCCACCTGGCTGGAGGCAGGGCCCCTCTAATCCTGCTCACCATCACTCACTTGATCTAAGAGTGACTCCTGCAGAAATGACTTCCTGGTCCCCTCAAGAGGGTCAAGCATACTGTTGGCCATTCTATTCAGTCTTGGGGCTTTGTATTTCACTCCTTTTGTGGGGGAGGGGCAGCGGCCGCGTGGTCTCAGACCCTGGCAGGGGCTAAATCATTACATCCTAAAAGAAATATAGACTTATCAAAAATTAAAAAAAGAAATCAGAGAAGAACCTCCCCTCTATTAACCACAGATAATTTTTCTACCTTCAGCTCTAATATGAAGACTAAATTTAAACTGCTCTACACCATAATGTCAATTTTCCAAAGAAGACATTTAATGAGTAGATCAGACTTTTATGCTATTGCCCATCCTAGATCTCCAAAGCTTTTGATTTGTAAAATTTTATTTCTAAACTAGAGGTCATCCAGTCTCATTCACTTTGATTTCTGGGAAAATCATGGACAGTGTTCCTTTGGAACATGCTTCTGGACATACAAAGGTAAAGAAGGTGATGGGGCAGAGCCTTCATGGCTCTACCAAGAGTGGGTGCTGCCTGAGCAGCCTGACTGCCCTTGGTGATACAATGACTGACTGGATGGATGAGGGGTGGGCAGCAGATGTCATTTACTGTGACTTTAGCAGAGCTTTTGACACTTTCTCCTACTATGATCTTGTATACAAGTTAGGCTGTTACAGTCTGGATGGAGGGCCACCATGATAGTTTGTGTTGGAGCACTTGTCCTGTACAGTGAGGTTGAGGGACTGGAACTGGTTCAGTCTGGAGACAAGAAGACTTTGGGGTCACCTAAGCAGCCCCTGGTATGTACGGGGTTACCCAGAAAACTAAAAAAACCTCTTCACATGGTGGTATATGGTTGGGGAATGAGAGACAATAGGCATAAACAGAAATGAAGGGGTTCAGATTGGATTTAAGGAAGGTTTTCAGACTAAAGACAGTCAGTCAGGAGCACAGGCTGTCCTTGGAGGCTTTCAAGACCTGACTGGACAAAACCCTGAGCAACCTGATTGGATCTCACAGCTGACTCTGCTTGGAGCAGGAGGCTGAACCAAAGACCTCCCAAGGTCCCTTCCTGCCAGTATTATTGTGAGTTTAAAACTGATATATAGCGGCATAAAATACCCACTATAACTTCAAAGATTTCAACTATTTTGGGAAATCCTCTTCTTTCAGACCTGTGAAGAAAAGATGATACTTTCAAAGGGTCCTGTTACTTACTAAGACTGCTATAATATCTGCAGTTTGATCTCTGGAGAAGCGATTGTAGACAGCGTTGCTATAAATACAGTAATCAGAATTCATTCATCTGACAGTGTAAAATGGCATTTCATTTTAGAGAACAAAAAAATAAAATATTTCCAAAGAAAGCAGAAAACTTTTACTTCTCCAGAAAATGAACACAGGCTGGTACTCACAATCACAGCTTTATAAAGTGAAACGTTTTTACAGATAAAGGGTTGCTAGTGTCACAGTGAAATTTCTAAAGGGTTTTATTTGGAACTCAGGAAAAAGGGAGAATAAACCTGGAGAAAAGTGGACTGATTTTCAAGTATATACTGAAGTGCTTCAGAGAATGGTTTGTGTTGGAAAGAACCTTAAAGATCATCTGGTTCCAACCCCCTGCCATGGGCAGGGACACCTTCCACTAGACCAGGTTGCTCAAAGCCCTATCCAACCTGGCCTTGAACACTTCCAGGGAGGGGGCATCCACAGCTTCTCTGGACAACCTGTTCCTGTGCATCATCACCCTCACAGTGGAGAACTCCTTCCTTACATCTAATCTAAATCTAAATCTAATCCTAATCTAAAACCTCTTTTAGTTTAAAGTCATTACTCCTTGTTCTAGCACTACATGCCCTTGTAAGAAGTCCTTCCCCATCTTTCCTGTAGGCTACCCTTAGGTACTGGAAGGCACCTATAAGGTCTCCCTGGAGCCTTCTCTTCTCCAGGCTGAACAACCCCAAATATCTCAGCCTGTCTTCATAGGATAGGTGTTCTAGCCCTCCGATCATCTTCATGGTCCTCCTCTGGGCTCATTCCAACAGGTCCATGCCCTTATGTTGGGGGGTCCAGAGCTGAATGCAGTACTCAGGTGGGGTCTCATGAAAGTGGAGTAGAGGGGGAGAATCACCTCTCTTGACTTGCTGGTCATGCTTCTCTGGATGCAGCCCAAGATACGGTTGGCTTTCTGGGCTGTGAGTGCACATTGCTGGCCCATATTTAGTTTTTTGTCCACCAACACCCCAAAGTGCTTCTCCTCAGGGCTGCTCTCAATCCACTCATCACCCAGACTGCATTTGTGCTTGGGATTGCCCTGACTCATGTGTAGGACCTTGCACTTGTCCTTGTTAAACTTCATCAGGTTTGCACAGGCCCACCACTCAAGCCCGTGAAGGTCCCTCTGGATGGCATCCCTTCCCTCCAGCATTTCTAGCACACCACTCAGCTTGGTGTCATCTGCAAACTTGCTGAGGGTGCACTCAACCCACTGTCCATGTTGTCAGCAAATATGTTAAACAGTGCTGGTCCCAATACCCACCCCTGAGGAACGTCACTCTTCTTTTTTTACCAGTTTGCATGGATGGCTCTTTCCATGGTCTCTCAGTCATTGGTCCACATGACAGGTGTTATGTGTGCTATTGGGCTCTGCACACGTGGGGCAGACATGCATTTAGCTGAAATACTGTCAGTCTTGTCGGTATATGTGGAAACTTGAGAGTAAATGGGAAGAGTGGTGTATTCAGTGGGTGAGCCTTGGAAAAACACACTAGTCTGTATGCAGTGGGCTTGCATTAAACTATTTAGAGTCAGACTGATGTCTGTCTCCTCAAATAAAACTTTGTGAATGCTGCACTGTGGCAAGAAGTGTACACTGGTGGCAATACTACCATGGCATTACAAAATATGGGTCAGTGCTGATTCTTAGTCTTCCAGCACTAAATAACTGACTGGAAAAAGCATGGGCCACACAGTTCTCTGTTGTTCTCTTTGTTTTCAAGCCTTTAAGTGGCACTAATAGTTTTTGGCCAAGAAAGAATAGTTAGGAGCTTTTAGCTCAATGAACCAATCTTGGTAAGGAACTGCATTTTGGAAAAATATTAAGTCTGTAGTATTTTCATCAGTTGCTGACCTGCTAAGTAGGCAAATGGGCTAACAGATTGAACTTCGAAGGTATCATGGGGTGATAATCACAAGTCTACCAAATCAGTCATACAGCATTATTGGTACCTTGCTGCCAAAAAGCCCAATAATCCCCGGTATCCATGTTTGGTGCCAGATATATTAACAAGCTGTAGCTGTGCTAATTTTGTTTTTATATAGCATACAAGAAAAGTGTCATGAATAACAGCTAAGCCATCTTCCAAGAGTAACATTAATAATTTAAGCTTCTGTTAACATAGATACATTGAATGAAATGGGATGTTAAATACTCCATAAAAGATGGCTGCTTCACAAAAATCTGCTCTGCATTCAGAGTCCCCTCTGAAAATATAAAACTGAAATGTGAGTGTATATGTAAACCATAGCCATTTGAACACTGTTTATCATTGTTTCAGGACTGTAAAAGGGACCTTAGGGTAAACATGAAGGAGATGGCTGACAAGGTATACAGCAGGGCTATTTTTCATTTAAACGAGGTTCTGAAATAAGAATTCATGCAGTCAAGAGCAGTTCTACATTAACACTAGTTCTACAATCTTTAACAAAATTAGCCCTGCTATATCAATTTGGACATATGCATCTGTAACTACATATCCATTTATTAATAAAGTAACAGAAAGATACGGTATTATGAGCAACTAATGGATTCTATCCATATTAAAAGCTAGCCCAAACTGTAACAATAAACATAAGGAAAGCATATTAGTAGCTTTAACATTGTCTTGTTTTCATTTGCTTAATCTCCCTGAGGAAGTTATTTTCCATTTTTTTAAACAGCAGTCACTTAAGAAGTGAATCCTGAATAGATTGAAGTCCACAACAAAACTCGGATTTACTTCAAAAGGATCACGATTTCTCCCTTGCTTATATTGTGGGTTTGCTGGAAGATTTTCCAAAAGATACTGAGAAAAAGGCCTAAGGGTTATGAAATGTGATTGCAGGCATCCTTCTGCAACAAAGGGTGAAGGATTACACAGCATATTCAGAAGGGTGTTCCAAGAACCTCACATTTATTCATGAGTCTAAACAGTCAATAAGCCAGTATTAATGCAAATTATTATTACAAATGCATATTGCTTTCTTATCTGGAAGAAACTGAATTTTAATCACAAATATACTTTGATAGTTAATGGCATTTTAGAGCATATATTCATCAGTAGATTTACATGTTGAATATCACAGCATAGCATTTAGTCTTTCCCTCTTTTATCAATCACAATATTCTTTGCAATTAATGACAAGAACTTATAACAAAAGACAAAACCTAAATGGCCTCATAGGAGAGCATACCAAATTATTCAGATTTTAAATACCTTAGTTGTTAAGCTGTAACTTCAGACTCCTCACTCCTCCTGTACACGAGAAGAATAATTGGCCAGCAAGGAGAGGAGCACTCTTTGTCAGCTGGTTCTACCAAATTAATAAATCAACCCTGACTAAATGGCCAGTGAAACGCTGTTTGAACATATGTAATTCAGTGGATGCTGAGGAGTGATTTTAAACTTGATTAATTTAGATTTAAAAGGTTTTTCAAAAATTGCTGAAAATCTCTAAGAGCATGTCTTTGTATTTTCAGATATTTACTGGAGAGAATATTAGGCTGTACTACTGAGATATTAGCAAGCTGCACAAAGAGAAGCATAGAAAACAGTAAAGGCAGTGGTATTACAGAAATCATTGGCATATTTTCAAAATGAATAGACTATACAGAATTTTGGTCACTGCATCAAAAACAACCCCAAAAGAAACAGAAGGAGCCCAGCAGCTTTGACAGAAAAATTACAGCTCTAGAGGTTCTTCACATAAAAAGATGAGATAAACACCAGCACCATCTCATTTGGAAATAGCATGCATATGAAGTGATGTGACAGATATCTAGGAAAATGCATGTTACTTTGGCTGTCATTCAGATGTCCTGGAAATACAGAAATGTTAAAGCCCATGATGAAATAGAAGGGAAAGCAGGAAGGCAAGCACTTATTAATGAAATATATAAATATGAGGAAGAAGTGGATGGAAAGGTTAGGAAAGAGAATAATTCGTAATGTTCCTAATGATTTCAATGATAATCATACCAAGGACAAGAGAAGCTCTTCTCCTGAGTGCTTTTTTGAATAAGGTGACCTCTCCACAAGCCCTGACATAATGCTTGGATGGCTCTGAGCCACCCTCTACCCACCCTTATATCTCTTGCTCAGTTCTGTGTCCCAAATTCAGCCTCGTGATCGCAGTAGTGGCTTGTTTGACCAGGGGCACAGCATCAGCCTGCAGCTCCTCTTGAGGCCAGACTCTGTCACGAGTGGATCCGATGTCAGTCACCACTCTTGGGACTAGCAAACCTGAAATCATAGCAGGTGCTTGAAGGGTGAGAAGAGATAATGCAGCTGAACTCCCAGCTTCACAACTCTCCAGTTCTAAATAATGACTGAGAATAGTTTCAGACTTCTATAACTCATGTCCAGCTGCCTATCACCCACCAGGACAATTTCAGCAGCCAAGAACAGATATAGCATAAGTGCCTTTGTCTTTAGTTTTTCCACTTCAGCCTTGCTATCTGAAATGTCACCCACTGGTTCCATTTACACATGGGAAGTCCTCTAATATCAAGTTCAGCTGCCTCTCTGATTACTTCACTGGACAAGCAGGTGGCTCCAATCCTATAAACTGACATAGATTTTCCCATCTCTATTGTATTACCTCTAGGGAAATCTTTTGTTCTATTTTTCACCTTCCTTTTTGCTGCCATTAGTCAGCATTTCTTGTTGTATCTTGTCTTCAATTTGGTTCACAGCCTGAGTGATAATAAGCATTTGAAGTATACCTGCATCCCACTGACTCCCAAAAGTCTATGAATTTCCTGGGATCTGACTAGTAGACTGTTTCTCTTTACAACAGCAACATCTGTAATTCATCACGAACTTTTATATAGTATAAAAACACTGCACTATGAAATCCCAACACCCAAGCCTTAGCCTAGCATCCACTAGGTGCCGAAATCTTGTACACAGGGGATTCTGAGTCTGTGTTGGTACTTTTAAAATAAAAAAACTAGGAAAGTTTTCATTTTAACCAACAAAATAATTTATCAGGGTAATTACATTGAAATAAGTTACATGAAAGTTGATTTGTTTCAGGCTGTTAGAATCTAGCACTCAAGAGCACACCTATTCTCCACTGCATGGCAAAACCAATCCTCTGTTCTGTTAGTCAAGGTAAACATGACAAGTATACATGTTCAGTGATCTGAACTTGTTTTTGGACAGACCTTTGGATAGACCAAGGACTTTACAGGTACAAACTGATTTTTGCTTAGTGCTAAATCAGTTCAGATGGTTGCAAAGAAGACAGGCATTGTATCTCTTGTGTGGGGAATTTTTTTCTCCCCTTTATTGTTTTTTCAAACTCAAACCTACTTCAGACTGAATTTTTGTAAATGCTTTTGGAAGTACCTCTCCTTAATTAATTAACTTTGGCTTGTGGTGTTCAAACTGTAATTTTTTGGATGCAAATTCATTTATTATTACATTAGGATAGAAATATCCATGCAGCTTACTATTCTTATCTAGAAAATATATATTGAGAGAAAATGAGAGGTGACTGATTTGTATTGCGCTAGAAAGGTTAGATGTAGGTGGCTTTGATTTTTGAAAGACAAAAGAGACATCTAAAGATATCGAGAGTTTTCGCAACCATCTGACTTGCCTCTCCCTTGGTATTTATACAAGTGGTTTATATTAATCAGCTCTTGATGAAACCTTGACGAAATTGGTGAGGCAAAAGACTCTGTGTTGAGTGAGTACATCTTTTATATTGGAGAATTACAGAGGAGAAAGTAAAGCAGAAAGCAGCACCAGACAAGTAGTTGAGAGACCATGAGTTGTATGGGTTTTGCTGTCTTGGAAGGCTTTTAAAAGTAGCCACATGCAGACTGTGTCAGGATGCCAGTTAATTTCACTTTGTGCTAGGTGGGGAGAGGAGAGGCAGAAGAGGAGGGAGGGTACCACAAGATTACATTTCTTCTCAGGTGTTTTTTTTCTATAAAACAAAAATTATTTTATGACTTCCAGATCATGGTGATAGAGCTTATCTCATCCTGTTTTCTGCTGTGGATAGCACTCACCTCTTATTTTTCCTAGCACAAGGAAATATTCTAAGATAGATTCCAGTATTTGTATATATATGTGTGTGCATGTATGTACAAAAAATATATATACATATACACATATATTATATTCTTTTAAAACCCTTTTTAAGGAGTGTGACACTCACTTCTATCTCTTGTAACTGTTTTTGTTACCCAGTGATTGACTACCTGTTTGTGTGTGTGAGTGTGTGTGTATACAGATGCAGGGGATGTGTGGGACTGCAAGTGTGAGAAAGACAGAAGAGCAAAGTGACATTCCAACACCACTGTTTGATGTGTGCTACATTTGAACACTGGTATCATATTTTTTTGAAATATTACCTGCTTCACTACTTCCTGCACTTCAGCACAAACTGGTTTTTGCTCCATTTTTCCAACTTATTAACTGAAGAAGAAAAGCAATAAAATAAATTCCAGTCCAAGGGAAGACTTTTCTGTGTGTACATCAATAGTGTAGCTAACACCTTATATAGAAACTGAATAAAATAGTAACATTTTCTGTCTTTTTGATTTTAATGATAAAATTATCATTTGCATTAGACAAATGAAATATCTCCTTTTTTACTTTTGAAGTAGCATGAAATCTCAAAAATACCCAAACAAACAGTTTAGTATTTCTAGGAGAGAATAAGATCTCCTTCACAAACGGTTGCACAGGTTATGATTTCTGTTTCCACAGCCACAATTTGCTCTTTTCTTGTATATATGGCTATTTCATACTCAAAGTACACAGCCCTGAAACAGGCAGGTTTTTATTCATGGCATTTGTATTGCAGAAATGAAGCAGAGGTTACCCTAGGTTTTAGGCACAATGCAAACTTTCAAGGATTAAGCCCCAGAACTGTAAGTTTACTTTATTCCTAGCACATTTCTGAAGTAAAAAGTGAGAAAAAATTTCAAAAAAGATCATATAGATATATTACAACTAATAGAAATATTTTACTGGTGTTTTTCTGTCAAGCTAAAAATTCAAAGGGAAATAATTGCAAATTTCTGTACTGGATGAAGAGCATACATCAAATGCCAAATGTGGGATGATACCTTATCTCACGCTTAGCATCAGACTCAAGTGTAATTCTTCTAACTCTTGTGGAATATGCACGGCTTTACTTTTCTGAATATTTTAATGATAGTTGAAAATGTCTGATGGATCCTAGCCTTTGAAGTGAAGAGATTCTCATCTATAACACCATTAGTCAGCAAAACTCATTGTTAGGCAAGAATCATGCAAAATGACACTGAGATTAAGTTTTGTTTACAATGGAAACACCATAGCAAGTAGTTAAAAGTCCCATGCTTGAGAGCATACTATTCGCTGTTCTTTAAAAAAAAATTTCAGTTTCAGCTGATGGACATTTTGCTGCACATTTTCACCCTCTTCTTTGTGAGAGATTTTATGACATTAAGAAATGTGAGAAGATAAGTGATGGGTTCAGAGGAGGTACAAGAATAAGATGTCAAGAAAGAGCTGACGGTTACTTCCTCTTCAGGACAACACACATATATAACTCCAGGGCCAACCACATCACATCTTCACTTTGTTGCAACCAGAAAACAACTGACTCAAAATATGTTTATACATTTGGATTTATAGTAGATACTTTCAAAAGTGAGCATAAACATTCTTTTCATTGAAAATAAACAGGCTCATATGATACTAGTTTAGTATTTGTGATGTTCACTGAACTTTACAATTTATGTTCTGATTAATTTTTTGAAGTATTTCTTCTTCACTGTTTTTCATTCAGGCACTTGGACAATTGCAGTAGGGTCATAAATTCTGTGTATTGTTTTTGCACGGGTACCTGTGGTGAGAATCGTTTTGGAAACTGGGCTATGAGCCTACACACATACAACTCAGGTCTGGATCAACATTTACACTGCCAATACTTACCTAAGCATAGATTCACCTGGCACTGCAAATTACATTGTCATTATGGTGAAAAGTTTCATAAAACTCTCATTCTGTTGTCAGTTGAAGGACTGTTGTGATAATTAGTCCCAACAATCTTTGCTTTTTGTAATATGGAAGTGATCATTTTGAAAACAAATACTGATAGAAAGAACTTCAGAAAATGCAAGCTTGAATGTGTCTGTATGTTAATATTAATATAGCTATTCAGTTTAAAATTGAGTAGTTAGTGAATTTAAAGTGAAGCATCATCATACATGGTCTGACCATACATTGTCTCCTCAATTAAGTATGAATCATGTTCCAATTAGTTGTCTTCAAATGTAAAAACAGTTTTTTAATACATGCAGTGTGGTCAAGAAGACTTTTGTACTGAAAACTGGAGTCTCCCAGTAATGATTTTAGAAAAGACACATACTAGCAATATATTACTTATAGGTAAAAGTTCTTCACAAAGAATCACCCTCCTCCAAACTTTAAAATACAAAATATTAATTAATTCAGTTTTAATACCTAAAAAGTACAGTTTCCACAGTTAGGTGGCACTGTTTCCTTTTTCTTACTAAAGCTTCAAGACTTTGCAGTCACTGAGCTTCAAAAGCACCAAAAAAGTAAAGTCTTTTTCGATTTAGGCTTCACTCTGAAAAACAATTGGACAAACATCAGTCTGTCTCATGGGTCTGTAATTATTCTCTTCCCTTCTCTTTGAAGCTGACATATGTTTCCTACAGTCTTTGTCTATCACCTTTTATAATGTGCTACAATTACTGTGGGTATTTTCTAGCTTGGAGAAATGCTTGAGGGTGAAATTTCCACTCTCTCCAGGTGCCCTGCACTTACAGATGGGCCCTGCTGTCCCTTACCCTGCAACATCATGAGAGCCCTGTATTCAACCCATGTATATTAGCCATGCTGAGGATTCTCAATAGTAAAAAAATGGCATTTCCAAAAGACCATGCCTACAGTAAAATTATGGTGGTGAGGGGAAGAGGTGGCACCACTTTAGTCATGGTTTTGTTGTGACCCATCCTCTACAACTATATTATATCTCTTGTAAACTGAACTGTCTTGAAGAGAAAGGAATTTAACATTTTGGAAGGGACCAGAGAGCTGCAACCAGTAACAATCCTTTTGGATGACCACTGAAAGAATTTTGATTTGCAAACTTCAAATTTTTGCTCTGAAATGGCCAGTTCAGGAGTTAGGATTAGGAGCTAGGCTCACCTACACAGAGAATATAAATTTGACTCTCAATGATCTAGTTTCAATGAATGAGAACCTCTGTGGATATAATAGGTCACAAAGAAGTGTTGATGAAAAATTCAGATTCCACAGCATTTAACATAATGTAAAGCTGCAATATCAACAACGGCCTCATGTTATTTCCCCAATATTTCAAAATTGCTGTTGTATTCATTACTATTGTTTCAACTGACTTTATAAAATGTTTCATCATGCCAAAATCTATTTTTGTTAAGACAAGACCTGTCAGCCAGCAATGAGACTTTGATAGTGTACAAAGAAGAAGTGAAAAAGCAGTCCATGTCATTTTCTGTCAAGACAAAAATATGGTTGAAATACTTGATGAAGTGGACTGAGATGTGTTGGGAGGTATTGTCTTCTCTGAAACACAATGGTCTTATCCCAGCATTTGTAACCCAAGTTTAAGTGAGCAAGTGCTAAAGTTTGCACCTCTGGAGTTCTGCCCCATATTTTCTATATCACAGCCTGGTGCAATGTCAAGAAAAGCACTTAATAGTCAGCAAGATCCTTCTTTTTCTTTTCTAGGCAGTCACATCAGTGACATAACTTTGGGAGTGGTTCCTGGGCTTCTCTAATTAAGCTTGAACTTCAGTTCATGTGTTACCAAGAAGTCTCAGAAATGTGCTAGACTGAGCCTGTGGAAAAAACCAATGCTTTGTAATTTCTGAATTGCTTTTTTGCAACATGATTCTAGTATGGTTGCCTGATATAAATCATCCCTCTGAATATTTGCTTAGCCTTAGTATTGGTCTTTCCCACTTGATACACTTTTAAAATATTCTATTTCAATAAAACTGCATTATTGAATCATGCCTTTCTGAAAAGCTACTTTTTGAGATATAGTTTATTTTGCTATGTAATTAAATGTTAATTTTCAAGTGTGAGCTAAATAAACTATACAACTTGACTTCATTGTGATATCTGAGTGTTCTTCTCACCCTTTCCTATCCATTCTTTTCCATAAATCTTTCCTCTGTTACTTGACAATAGTGTATAGTGTTACTAGAGACTTTATGATCCTGAGAAGTTATTAGTTATTAATATACCACAAGTTACTGAACATCATCAAGAATGTTTTGCTTTTCTAATACCCCATCTGTGAGAGTAGACACCAGGGAATGCAAGAGACCTACTAAGGTACACAGCTGCTGTTACTGTTCTTTATTTAATGTTTCCCTTCCTCTCTATAGACATTTAACTTAACTAGAGAGAATTTTTCACAGAATTTGTCAAATCTTCATAAGTGTTGAAGCTGTTGGCTAAATTTTCTCTTACATGGTAGAGTTTTCTGGGTAAAAAACAAATTAAAAAAACCCAGACTGCTCACAGATCTGTAAGACATCCTTTTCTGAAGATATCTGCAAATATTTCTGTTAGAAAATGCAGAAGAATGTAGACATTCAGAGTAGGAGTTGGGTATTTCTCCTTACTCAAAGGCAGCATCTGTTCAGGATTAGCAGGCAGTGGTCCCAAAATTTGTTTTCAGGTTATCTTCTGAAATCCAAGGAGGTTACAATAGCTGTGGGGCAGGGAATTGATGAATCTCAAATTGTTTGGTAAGATCTGCTGATCGAGCTTACCCCTTTCCTCAACGCAACTGCCTCTCTTTATGTAACAAAACAAAGAAAGGAAGACTCACTGTAAGCAAAATCTGTGGACTTTTTGTCCTATCTGCAGGAAAACGTGTAGGGAATTTATGTGTCTTGGGAAGGTCAAAAAAGGAAGTTCTCAGCTACAGTAATATTTCTTTGGAAATCCCTCAGTAATAACTTATAATTAAACAATAGAATATTTTTCTCCAGAAAAGACACCAGATTTAATTTATGATTAGGGAATACAACAAAAATAAATTATTCTCCTGAAATAGTCAGCTAAATACTTAGCTTCAAATGGTCAGGTAGGGAATACTACAGTATTTGAAATGGGTTTCTAGTCTCTCGACATTCAAAACTGGTATCTTCATTGAATTAGTATATATTAGTCAGTCTATTCAATGCAGACATCCTTGCCAACAACTGTTGGATAGCAAAGCAAAAAGAATTTATAACACATATTAAGATATATATATTATCACAGTTCCATTTTTATCTGTCCATTAATATTATTATATCTGCAGTACAGCTGAGTTCTGTGTAATGTGTATAGCAGATATAAAGGTCTGTTCTTTTCCTTTATTCACAGAGTTTCACTGATTCACTGTACCTTAAGAAATTATTCCTTATGCCTGTATGACGCATCTGACACAGAGAAGTTGAAATATTAAGTAAAATGTAAGAATTTATTAAATAAATAAACCTTAGGTCTGTGGTTCATAGTTCTCAATATACTCTGAGGTTCTACATAATTACTGTTCTGTTTTGTTCTTGTCTGATTCTGTTGCTGTTTCTTGAGATCTGTATGCACATAAATTAATGCAATTCATCAATATGACAGCTGAATTTTAAATTTGGCGTTGTTATTTTTTTCAACAGTTCAGCTGTTCACTTTAACGTCAACAGTGATGCAGGCTTTACATTATGTGCTTTTTCACATCTTTAATTCCAGATTTATGTGGCATAGATGAAGAGGAACATATATATTCCTCAGTGGAGTGGAAATTTTTATTTTCTAGAAATCTCCCTCTAACAGCACCATAAGCTCTTCTGAAGTCATGAGACCATCCATGTTTAACTTAATCTTCTACTGGGTCATCAAAGTGACACGGGAGTTACTCTAAGAGCTGGAAAGGCATGCCTCTGCTTCTGTTCCCTGCCAGCAGACCCGCCTTAGGCAGAGGTTCAAAATTGTTTTTATGACCTGAATTGCTCTGCTTCCATATGTTTTCATCTAAGGGAGTATGTGAAAAACATACTCACTCATTCTCTTTCAAAGGCTGATAATACAGTTTTCTTTTTTTTTTTGGTCTTTAAATATGAGCTGTTGGATCTCTGTTTTTATGCCTTTTTTACCCCCAAAGCAAATAAAGAAAAAAATATGAAAACCAGTGAGAAGAAAACTCTTATTCAAACCACTGCTTTTTAGTATTTATGAGTGTGACAGAATTAAATGTAACCTTTCACAACATGCCATTTTCCTCTTTAACGTGTTAGCATCTTAGGAAAAAACCAAGATACTGACCCCTAACCTCTGGTTGAACGAAAGGGAAGCCCAGCTCTTTGCCTCCCTGAGAGCAAGATCTAGCCAACTGTCCTGAGGCTTTGACTTTGCTGCAGGACATAGACCGTAACTGTGTTACTGGATTGCAAAGACCTTTTCCATTTTTCAGTGGAAGCTGCCGAGCAAGAAATTATATTAGCTTTCTGTTTGTTTTGAGTAGCACCTTGCCTTCATTCCCATTTCACTGAATCTACAGCAGAGGCACAGCACAGTGCTAACGGTAACTTCAAAAGAGTAAACTTTCAACAAAACAACAGCTGTCAGGCTTACCATATGGAAAAAAAACCAACCAACCCACAACAGAAAATGTATCCAAACTTGGTACGAGCAACCTGATAATAAGGTAGTAAGAATAAAGCAGTCTGATAGTAGGCTAAAAAAAAAAAGCTACAAAATTAATTATTAATATAAAGAATATTTTTATTTGAAAGTGCTGGATACTTTTAATTTTTTTGGAAGGAATCTTTATTTTAGCTAGCAAACTGATTCCTAATTCTAGAGTCCTGTACAAAAAAGGACCTTACAATGTTCAGACAAGTCTTCAATTAATGACGATGGCCATGCTCTGCATAGCCTTACAAACTTCTCTATGAAATATGCAGTGTAACTTGCTATAATTAAATATATGCAGATATCACAATAATAAGAGCTTGATTAACTCCATTCTATAGGAAGCTGCATATTAATTTCCATAATGCTTAAAATTAGATGAGTTCCATCTGAATTTTAACATTTTCCCTTGCTAAATGAAGATGCTAATCGCACTATTCAAATGTTTGAAGAGAGAATTGGGAAGCTTAGTGCAGACAAAAAATCTATAGTGTTACCATTTTAGTAATACTCTTGTGCCCAACTTAACCAATCATGAATGAAGCCCTTTTACTTAAATATTTGGGAAATGTCTAGTACATCTCAACAAACCAAGATTTTTTATATTCATCTGCAGAGAATTAAGAAGGAATGCATGCTTTCTAAATAGATTATCATGGTATTTATTCTTCTTGGGAGAGAATGTCAGCACAATTTGGTTGAATATAATATTAGCTGAATTTTAAAAGATGTTTATCTAAATCCTACTTTACAGAAAACATACATGTTTTGATGTCATTATTGACTATTGGATATTTTTTGGCACAAAAGTTTTGTTCTACATCTGGATGTTGAATCATCTACATAGCAAAAATTATTTGATCAAGTCAACTTATGTTTATACCAATCAACTGTAGAATCAAGATCTTTCTAAGAAAAAAAATGCTAGCTTCCCATGTTACTCCTTTGGTTTCACTGAGTTCTTGTAGCTGAGATATAAATCTTATATTCCATACAGCTTGTTTCTAATCCAGTTTTGGGTGATGGAGTGGGCTTGGGGATTTGTCCTATTTAAAACTGAGTCTGCTAGCTGTAAAGAGCTACTGTTACTTTCAAGACCTTTTCAATTCTGATATTGAGGGAAATAATCCCAGCCAATTTAGTTGCCAACAGGTGTCATGGGGTTAAGCACTCCAGGGCAGTAAAGTGTTGTTTTATTTCTTCTGGAGTTACTAGTCCAATACATCATGTTTTTAAGTAATGTCCAATAAGAAGCCTGTGATGATTCCTTAACATAACAACAAACAAATCAACAATTGTTAGAGGAAGGATACTATGACAGAAGTAGAGAATCTATGACTTGCTCTTAGTCAAGCTTCTCATCCAAGAGCTTCAACTGGTTTTAATCCTACTATTTTAGACTTCAAAGCCTTTTAGGGTGCCAGTTTCTATTTCCATCTTAGTCTCCTGCTAAAGAGAGATGGTGTGATGCATAACGCATTTTTTGAGAGGATGTAGCAATAATTGCAACTCACCACAGAGCAAACCAATTCTTTTACTACTCTTCCATTCCTCCTGGCTGATGTTTCAGGTTATTGATTTCAGGATATCAAGTGTCAGCCATTCATTTAAAAATCACCATGTCTGAATGAGAGCAATGCCACATAAATGTTATAAAATTTACACAGGTTTTAGCTAAATCTTAATCACTGAATTTCTGAACAGACTGATGATGACAGCTATCATGTTGAAAAATGTCATAATTTATGACACATGGTATGTATTCTCTGAAAGACTGTAAACCAGTACTTCTGCTTTTACTAGATATTTAGGATGCAGATTGCTATTTTGCATAATTATGGCTGCCACAAAAGATTAAACTTCTACTAAAAATATGTATCACTATCTAAACACAAAATGTGGGCTTTTTTTTCATTGCTTTTCTCCCTCCTATCTCTATTAAATCCATATTTCATTCCCTTTTTGTTGTTCTGTCTCTGTTTTCTTTCCCATTTGTTCTTTGCTTTGTTTCATTTTTATTTGTCTTTATTATTTCCCCATGCCCCTGTACTTCTAAATAATTATTTATTTAGGGGAAGAAAAGTTCTTTTTAACCTTTTTTTCTGGTTTAGTGTCATTCTCAATTCCCTTTGCTTGTCTCCTTTTTTCCTTGGTATTATTTGATTGTCCCTATTTCACCTCTCTGCAGTTTAAAGTTCTTCTCTTTTCCAGAATTCCTGGTTTTCTGTGCTTCCTCCAATCACTTATTTTGCTGCTTCTATCCATTGGTTACACGTTCTTCTGCCTTCTTCCAATGACATGTGTGGGTTTTTTCAAAATAGTATGTCACTCTTCATTTTAAGCAAGGCTCAAATACCCTAGACTGCCTTATTATTAGATGGGTGTACCTGCTAAAATCCTTAAGCAAACCACAGGTAGATATCCAGTATTTTACTGGTCTGGTCAGTTAAAAGCAACAGTGGGCTTCAGATTTTGATGAAGAATATCTGATCACTGATAGTGTTCAAGTAAAATGAGGCTTCATCAAAAGCAGAAAAGCAAAACTGTATCATGAGGGGCTGTTACAAATTTCTGTTCTTACCAGAGTAGGTGGACTTTGGATCCAGTCTGTACCCAAGTTTTCTTAAATTTTGAAGTATTTAGTATGTTTCAAGTTCTTATCTGCCTCTATTGTCTCAACTTTTGGTCTTGAGCCTAAACAGGAAATTAGGTTAACCTTTCTAGGCCTTTAGTTAATTTAACAATTAATTTAACAATTATAATTTCCAATAGAACCTGTACCCTCAGAATTAAGTAGTTCATTACTCACTTAGTCATTTAGCTCTCAAAGACACTTGTTTTAGAAAAATCTATTTTTGCATTAAGTATTGTATTTAGATGACAGAAAATTACTTTGTTACTTGCTAACTTGTTATTAGTATGTCATATACCAGTTCTGAAATATCAACTTCTTGTTAAGCAGACTTCTTGTAAGCAAACAGGAAGAAACAGAGGCTTGCAAAAATTATACAGGTTTCAAGTCTGGTCTTGTGATTCTCTTACTTTATGCACTATCTGCACGCTGAAGCACAGAAGGTACAGTGGCTTTTTTGCTACCTAGAAGAAATCTATAAATCAAGAAAAACTTTCAGTCTCTGGTTGGCACTGGCAATCTGCTGTGACAGACTGCGATATGAACAGTCTGGTAGCTGAGCAAGAGAGTCACTACTAAGGCCTTGCATTCTGCACTGACTTCTTATTAGCGGTTTAAAAAAATCTGTTTGTACAATCCCTGTTTTAAGACTACAGTATTAAAAATCTTGGCTATGAATATTTAATGTTGCTTAATTAATTTAAATGGTACCAACCATTAGCTTGCTAAGGCATTCAATAAGGACTGAGCTACCAAGGGCCTCATAAGTAGCAATTAATACTGTGAAATGGGAACTGAAAAAAGGAAGTAGTGTGCTGGTGCCTCCATATCCATATTCACTGCAACATTACAATATTCTTTGGAAATAATTTTGGAGACAACCCACATCATACAAAATGTGACACTTTGTTTTAATTAAGCCTTTTGACCTGCCTCATATTCCTGAGCAGGGTAATGGCTCCAGTTGGCTGCTGTATATCCAGGCAGTCTTGGTAGTGGTGCTCAGTGGGATTACTGGCACTTTTACAGTATAATCATTTAGGTGCCCTGTTGGGGTCAGCAAGGGGAAGGTGACCCAGTCAAACACACAGCAACCTCAACCCAAACTATGCACCACAGGGCAGGTGAATTGCCACCTGAAACTGCAGTATCTTCCTACATAAGGATGGTTGCCTTCTAAATATGCATAAATATAGATGAGAAGAAGCTTACCCCTAAAGCCAGTTTCTATTCACAAGGCTTTAGTTATTTAAGCAACTGAAGGAAGCAAAGGGTGAGGACAAAGGAAAAATTAGTATTCTGCTAATGTGTCACTGAGGTCTGGATACAGCCCTAAATCTCAGATCCTCAAAGGATTTAGCACATCTCATTCAAGTTCAGCAGCCTCACTTGCAGCTGTTTGGTGTCTTTGTCCATCCAGGGCTGCCTGTCTGCCTGGTGGCATGTGACAACTGAAAGATGGGATATGGTAGCATTCAAACTCACAGCTCATTCACCATCTTCACCTCTTAGTTGGTATATAATGAAATAACTTTTGAAAAATATAAGTGTCTTTTCTGCAGTCTGTTATACCATCCATTCCAAGTTTGAGAAACCAAACATGGATGTTATTATGCATGCAACGCAAATTTTGTGAGGGAAAATAAATATTTAAAGTTTCTAATAGGGAATTAAGAGTAAGAAGAATATAGTATTGGATTCAAAATCCTTCTAAATGAGTGAGGCTATGAGTCTGTCTGAATTTAGTTCAAAATTCAATGAGAAATTAACTCATAACTAATTTTTTTAGTTGCTGACGGTAATCACTGCATGCTTATAGAACTTCAGTTGCTCAAGAGCTGATGTTAGCATTTTAATACCTGTGTCTTCTTCACCAGTAATTAAAGGTAGTCTCATTATTAACTATCTACCAAGTATAATAAATTTATGGGCATAATTTATATTTTGACCTGTTTTTTTAATAAGTTCTATGTGGAAAAAAGCCAATCAAAAGAAAAATAATATATGTATAGCATGTCTTTACATGTTTTTTACATTTTCTTTGGAATGTTGCTTGACAAACACAGGTAATTTTCATGAATTTTGCCAATTATATTAGCCTGTAGGTGTTACCTAATTGTGACCTTGAATTACTGTCATCTTCATTTTCTCTGTTGTGCCAAATTCTTTCAAATTTTAGAATATGTCTGAGGTAACAGAAATCAAATTAGTGCAGAATACAAAGGAGTTCAGTCATGCCAAGGAAGTTCCTATTGGATTCAGAGTATGAGAGACTGACCATATGTGTAAAAAGCCTAGAGCAATTATGCCTCTCAAAACCTTGAAAAAAGTATAATTTGAGCAGAAGGAGGTGGTATTCTGCTAATCTCTTTGAAGTAGTGTACTTTTTCCACTAGCACAACAGCAATAATTACAGTTCATATGATGTAGAAGAACTTTATGCTGAGGTAGATCCAATTCAGTGAACTTAGTTCAGAGATGACAATAAGGCTCCAAAAATACTTTCTCTGAAATAAAATTTTCTGTGTTAGACTAGGGACATCACTACATTCCTCCAAAATATTTGTACAACTAATGCACTCTTTCTGGGTTAAATATAGAGCTGTTTTTAGATAAAAGAGCCCCAAACGTTGGCTTGCTATAATTATTTATTTTCTATGTACAAATTTATGTTAAAGTACAAACTATTATTTCTTTTAAAAAGAGCAGATCATCCACTCTTGAGCTGATGTAGTATCTAGGGGGATATAAAATCACATCCTAAGAAGGTCACTGTTATAGCATGTTTTTAACCTTTGTTGCATCAATATGGCATTTTCCTCACTGTCATCTTTTAGTGCTCCCTTCAGCCTCATGCAGAAAGACAACTTCCAGATGATTTAGCTGTCAGATAATTTTCCCGAAAGCAGCACAATAATCAGAGAAAGCATGGCACATGAGGCTAAAAAGGCCCCCAAGATGTCGTTTGGTCTGTGGAAGTTGGCAGGGCCAGCTGCTCCTAAATCACATCACATAGATATGTCTGTTATCTTAACAGATATCTTCTTCTGGAAGCCTAAAATGATGGCTCTATATCAGGTTAGATATCAGGAATTTGTTTCTAACAGTAAGGGTAGTGCAGCAAGGACATAGCTGCCTGGAGAACCTGCCAGATAAGAGGTTTTTAACTGCAGGTGAGACAAACATTAGCCAAGAATGATGGAGTCAGCCACAGCTGAGCCTGCCTTGGGGCAAGGAGGTGGGCTGATGAGCTTCTCAAAACAGGAAACAGGAATTATCTGACTTTGCGCAATGTCCCTCATCAGCACGTCTCAGCACTCTCAATGTCACATGCCGCATAGCATGCCTTTTTCCCAAGTGGTTGTGCATCACCCGGATCACTTGTGCTGCCTTTCTCCATGTATTTTCACAATATCACAATGAAGTGATGTTGTCTTCAAGTCAGTATGTTGCAGCCTCTTGCTGCAATAGTTGAGACTCGGGGTAAACGTATGATATGTGACTTTTACTTTTGAAAACATAACTAAACTAGCTCTAAATCAGGTTATTTAGGCTCTGCTAGCAGGTCCAAAATATGATTATGACTGCAGCTGCACTATGGTTTCCCTGATATGCAAGACAGTAAGGTTAAACCTATTTATGCAACTGAACACAAGCCAACAGTGTGCTCCTGCAAGGAAAGCTAAAAGCACATTGGGCTGCAGTGGTGGGAGCATAAGCAGCAGTTTGAGGAAAATTATTATTCCCTTTTGCCTGACATTGTAGTGAGGCTATGTATTCAGCATTGCATCCTGTTTTTGATCTTCCCTTCCCAATGCAAGAGGAATGTCAACAAATGAGAGACAGTCCAGCAGACACCCAACAGGATGTTTAAGGGCATGGAGCATATATTTTACAAAGGGAAGCTGAGAGAGCTGGTTTGTTCATCCTGAAGAAAATAGGTACAGGGAATATCTAATTAGTGTCTTCAAGTATGTAGAAAGGAGTTAGAGAGAAGACAAAGCCAGGGTCTTCTCAGAGATGCCCACTGGAAGAATGAGGCAATGGTCACAAGCTGCAGCAGAGGAAATCCCTACTAGACGCAAGGAAAAAAAGATTAACTCCTGGAGTGGTCAAGCTCAACATAGTGAGAAAATGAAATTTTCTCTTTTTGAGATTTTTGAACCTTAACTGGAAAAGGTCCTGAGAAACCTGATGTTAGCCCTGCCTTCAGTACAAGGTTGGTCCAGACAACTTCCAGAGGTGCCTTCCAAGCCAAATCTTTCTGTTATTCTGATTCCACCCCTTATCATGTACTGTAGTTACTCCTTGACTTTCAGGGAATAAATGTTTTATAGAATCATAGAAAAGTCCAGGTTGATAGGCACCTCAGAAGATCATCTAGTTCAACTTTTCATGGGAAGGCAAGCCTAGATGAGATTATCTAGTGCCTTGTCCAATTTAATCTTAAAACCTTCAGTGATGGGGAACCTACCAAATCCCTTGAGAGGTTGTTCCAGAGACTGATTGTTCTCATTGCAAAAAATTCTTTCTTACATCAAGATGAAACCTCTCACAGTGAAACTTGTGCCTGTTGTCCATTGGCTTCTTCATGTGGCTCCTTGTGGAGAGAGAACCTCTGTCCTCTTTGTAGCTGCCCTTTAAGTACTGTAATATTTTAAGTACTGTGATGAGGACCCCCTCTCTTCTTCAGGGACAAATGACGTAACTCCTTCAGTCTTTCCTTATAGGGCAGGTTCTCCAGCCCTTTGATCATCTTTGCAGCCTTCATTTGGACCCTCTCCAGTCTGTTTGTGTCTTTCTTGATTTGTGGGGACCAGAACTGGACACAGCACTCCAGGTACAGCTTGACCAGCGCTGAATAGAGCAGGATGATCACATCTCTATCTCTGACAGTAACACCCTTGGGCATGCAGCCCAGGATCCAGTTTGCCTTTGTTGCTGCAGCAGTGCTCTGCTGACTCACGTTCAGCTCGTTGCCCACCAGCACCCCCAGGTCAGCAAGGCTGCTGCCCAGCCACACAGATCCAAGCCTGTACTGGGCTCCTTGGTTATGTTGGCCCAGGTGCAAGAATTTGCACTTGGTAAATGACCTTAGCAAAATAAAAAAACCTTTGTATCTTTTATATGTGAGAGCTGTTTTAGATGAGTATGTGTGGGAGGAGAAAACATGGGATGACTATGTCTCCATATTAGAGCTTACAATAAGATCCAATAATTCCTGGACTCCTGGAGTGTATTGCAGCATTTGATTATTAATAATAATAACTCCTGTAACATTCTATTAGGATCACGTTTGCCCTCCATAGAATAATAATAGCTCTGTTAGACTAATTTTGGAAGGATTTGATCTGATCTGTGTATGAGCTAAGAAACTGTGGTTATGCCAGAGGAAATGAGAAATCACAGTCTTTTTAAGAAAACTGTACTAAGGAAATGATCCAGAGTTCAAACTACTGTTCACCTTATTTTCTGGAACTCATAGTCCTTTCTCTGTGCCTACTTACTGCATGAGTGTGGTACATATAAATTTAAAAGGAAATTATAAATATGTGTGTTTATCATCAAACAGACGCTGTATTAGTCTTCACTGTTGTAATCACTATCCTTTGAAGTCTGAGGTCCCATAATTGTCCAGTAAAAAACCTATTAATCATTATGATCTACTTTTGCTTTAATGTGGAAAGTTATGTCAATGACACTGTTAGAAGTTATGCTTCTCCTGTTCCAGAACATATACATAGGTATCAGAGATGTTTTAAGCTTTTGTACTGAAGAGATTTCTCTGCTCCTGAGAGTGAAAAATAACTTAAAAGTACTTTTTTTTGAGAAAGAGGTCAATCTGTACTACTATAGCACAGCATAATTAGTACTGCAGCTAATGACACAGCAAAATTAAATACATAGATTAGATTTTTACACGCATACAAACACTGAGAATATCTATTACATTTAAAGTAATTAGCTAACTGGTGTGTTACTGGGACCAAATAAAGAATTTTAAACAAAAAATGACAATATAAATATTGAATTTATGATTTAAATTTTTTCAAATATATATTTTTATGAGTTAGCCTGTGCATCTGTAACCTGGTTTAAATAAAGATCAGCATTTAGTATTGCAGTTTTCAAATGGAATAGAGATTCTGTACTTCTCCCTCCTTACTAATTCTAGGTCAACATAATGTACAAAGTACATGTGCTTTCACACTGGTTCTGATGTGTTGAAAACACTGTGCACCCACTTCACTGTCTGTGAAGCCCTTGTTTGCTGAAAAGCTCAAGGTAAAGAGCTTATTTGGTGTATGACTCTATTCAGTCTTCCTTCCCTCTACTGATGGGATATAAGGGAAGAGACAGTTTTGCTGTATAGCTACCTACTTTATCCTTTGACACTCAGGAAATGTTTCCAGAAACTGTCACATTATTTTATCAGCACTGCAACAAACAGATCTTTCATAGTTTTTTTCTCCTAAACATATAAAATATTTGCCATTTTAATCAGTGCAAAGGCTTTTAACTTGATAATTTTTGTGGTAGAATAAACAGCATATTTTTTTATGTACTTGTCTCCAGCAAAAAGTTGCCCATTTTATCTGAGAAAATTTGGCATTCCTGCAGTGAAAATCGTTTATCTCCTCTGAAAATTGCTTTTGGTTTGTAGAAGAAGTTAAATGAAGCTGAAAAGGTTCGGCTGCACTGGGAATTGGCAGAAATATTTTTCATTTGCTTAGATATATTTGAATTTTCTGCACATTTCTGACAGCACAGTAAAAAGACTACACATAAAAAGGTATATATGCTATATTTGTAACCTTAGCTTAACACCTGAGACAGTAAACCCAAAATCTAATGCATTTATCATTTGGTACCCTTTCAATTTGCCGTAAATTTCTTCTTGTTGTTACTTGCCATTGAAACCTAAAGGGACAACTGGGAAACTGAAAGCCCCAAGAGCCAGTAACTAAACCAATATGTTGCAGTGCCAGCTCACAGGTTCCAGGTCTTGGCTGACATTTGGATTCTGCCAGTTACACTACCAGAAAAATTAATAATGTTACATCAGAGGAAATTATGTCCAATGTTTCCAAGTGCCAAGTACTTGAGCAGGTACTTGGGTCACTCAATGGTTGGGATTTGTGTTTGCTTCAGTAAAAAGGTGAAGCACAAACACACACATTTTGGCCTACGCAGAGTTCAGAAGAATGTTTGTTAGTTTCTCAGTAGTGTGTGCAACTCTGATCTGGGTCTCAATAAGGAAATTGTCCATCTCCATGCTCTCTAAAATAATAAATATAGTTATTTCTAGTAGTTTGGCCTGGGGTGGGAAGAAAAAATGTGACGGTAAGAGGTAAATGGTAATTTTTCTCATTCTGCAGATGCTGTAGTTGAAAAACTCAAATATATTACATGGATATGTACACATATGGAATTCCATATGGAAGATTTTCTTTTAATGAGCATGTGTGTGTGCACTTCCATACATTTTATTATGACACTTTCCAGCAAGTTATCTAAAGAAACAGGTATCTCTAAACCTGTGAATAGTCCATTTTATTTCAGCAGCACAATTTAAACACAGGTAATCAGGTTCATGGCCACGTACTTCACAGTACTGGGCTTTTAGGATGCAACCCAATACTGGCTGAACCCATTGAAGAAGTGCCAGTGTTTCTGAGTCAGATCTGCTCACTGTGTTTTGTGAGTTTTGTCCGGTCTGTCTGGTAGAGACCTGAACAACCAGTAGTATTTTGGAGGCATAGCACTCACCTATTACAACCTGCATCCTGATGAACTGCTTTAGACTGCAGAAATGTTGCAGCTGTGCACCCTCAGTGAGTGTTTAATTTTGTCTCAGTGGGGTCAGCAGAGCAGCCATAGAAACAAAGTAGTCTCATGAGGAGATGGATGCCTGTGAGCTAGCATCACCCATTATCCAGAGATGACATTGAGGGCAGATTCAGACTTGGATTAATTAGAGATGAGAAAGTGCAGGAGTGCAGACCAACAGCTAAATTTGTTAAATTTATACCCACCTCAGTAGCCCTCTCACCCACCACCCTGTCCAGATACCAACTTAATGAGCCAGTTCGTAAAGCAGTGTGATCTTCCTCTGTCCAGATAAAAATATTCTTTGAAGATTATTTGAAGAAAGTTGAAAGGAGCTCTTTCAGGGAGTCCTGAGCTTCATTAAAGTGGAATAGAATGGTGATAATGGATAGTCCAGGGAAAAGACTAATAAATTACTCAGAGATTCTCTAATTGGGAAACAGCACTGGATGTAAACTGATTACTCATGTGCAAAGCTGGTACAGTCAAAGATGTTGATCTCTCACATAATAACAAGACCGAAGAAGTTTCTCAATGCAATCCACCAATATTTTTGATTGAATACTTTAGTTTGATAAAATCTGACTCATATTTAGTGAATAAATAGCTTTTTGCCCATGTATTAGCGGAGAATGTGAATTTATTTCTTATTTCTCTTTAGAAGAATGAGGTGAAATCTGATTCCAACCACATGACACAAAATATTAAGAATTTCTTGACCAAACTAGCTCTATTTTCTTCCCAATTTACTACCGAGCGGCCCAGATGACTTCATTCAAAAGAATGCGCCACTGATAATGATAACTCTCTTAACCTCCTGACTATCACACAGCAAACTGTATGTAGAACTTCTGCACCACAGAAACAGATGTTAAGTCTGGATGGTGAAGAGGTTTAAGTGAAGCTTCTTAAAAAGTCAAACATGGACATCAGCCTCTGGAATGCTCCATCCCTATACATAAAAAGACTAAGATGCTCATGAATATTTTTGTGTTACTGGTGTTTGAATTATTCAGAGATACTAGAGGAGGCTGCTTGTTTGCCAGCTCTACTGAAATGTTTTTCTACTAATAAATACACTAGTGACACTTATGTTATTAAAATGGGCAATAGACATCATGAAATTGATCAACGTGTAGAAAATATACCGTTTTCTCCCTGGAGTCCATAACTCTTTTTTTGCCAAATTCATATACATTATTTATCATTTTACATTCAGTTTCAGATTTTAAAGTGAGTTCAGATAAAAACAGAGATAGTGCCAAATCCACTACTTGCTGCATAAATTGCAGGACTTCTTTCCAAAGTAATTTTTTGTTATAAAAGACAAAAACTCTGTTCAGTAGTTAGATATGAAAGTTATAGCCAGGTTGAAAGGCTTCCTCAGATTTCATGTTGCATATTCCAATGTTGGGTGTAACCATGAAGAAAATGAACCCCTGAAAAATTATTATCTTCCCTGCATAGCTTAAATAAGTATGCCCTAAAAGCTGCAAAAAAAGTAACAAATAGTCTTTATATTTGTCTAAACATGTCAGTATTAGTGACTGAATATGAAAATGTAAAAGGTACATTTTCTTTTCTAGTGAGAAGGCAGTCATAACTATTTTTTTTTTCCCTAACAGATAATACATGAGATCTTCATGGATATTCAGAAATCAAGCCAGGTTTGAAATTCATCTCTACCATAAATTAAAATAGCTTTCTCCTAAAATCCTATCACTCCACCCATCATTAACTTCATTGTCTTACAGTAGGTTGTAATTGAATTACTTTATCACATCATTTCATCACATTGCATTCACTCAAAAATATAAGACCTCTCTTTTTCACCCTTATTTATCTACAGCATTTTAAGCTGCTCCCTTGTTCTGTTCACCTCTGGTTTTGTGTTTGCAACTCACTCCCTATGGTCAGCGGACTGTGTTCTGCAGGTCTATTAACAGAGATGGAGAAGGATGTGCAGGTTGCTGACAAGCTTTCCTGGCCTGGGTGCTGTCCTCTCCTCCAGGGCAGCCTTGAACAGAGTTGAAAACAGGGTCCTTTCAATGGCCATGCAAAATCTCAACATTTCTTGCCACCATATTAAAGGAACATGTCTCTGTATAGGCATCTTCTGCTGTGAATTTAGCCTGGCTGCATTCTCTAATTGCACTTGCCTGTGAAACAGGCCATCACATAGCCATCTTTGCTTTCAAACTTCTTTTCTGTGGTCATCTACAAACAACAGACCCACATTTGGTTTCAGTCCTCTTTCTAAAGGATAACTCACTGGGTATATAAAGGCCCTCACAAGTTATTAAGAGCAAGCTTCCAAACTCAGGGGTTTTACTCAGGTAATTGCATCTCAGAGAGTAGCCCATGTGCCGTCTTCAAAGCTTATTTCTTCCCCTAAAGTCTAGACTTTCCATCTATTTCCCATATTCATTTTCTGTTATGATAAACTGGGGACAAAAGTTCAGACTCTATTTCACAGTACTTTATTCCTTTTTGTTTGTTTAAAATTCAAACCTTCTACTTGGGGTACTTCAGTGACGATTCTGGACAGACCCCTCTAATGTTTTGATCTTCAGAGGATTTTGAACTAAATGATCATACTGTTATAGACACATAGTCTGTAGAGATTGTCCCTCTGACACCAAAACGAAAAGCGCTATGCCTAGAGGCAGGGCAGGCATTGCTTTCTGCACCTGCATTGTAGTCAATGGAAAAACTTGATTTAAAGTATAGAAATATTCTACTCAATCAAATAAAAATTGTCCTTGTTTTCAGAATGCCAGCACTCATCATTTTTTCCTCTTTCTTTCTGTCTGGCTGAAAGGAGTTCCTAGCACCTTGGGAAAAAAGGTCTCAAGCATTATGCAGTTGCAATAAAAAGATTTCCTCATAAACTAACCTAGCTGAGGTATTTCCATTTCCATCTCAATCATGGAATAAAAGAGAAAAGTGAACTTGAAACGGAAAACATATTTCCCTGCAACTATGACTAACCAGTGATATTGGTGATCCCTTTTGTTGCCCTTGTTTCCTTACTGTGCCTGAAGAGCTCTCCCAATGCCCAGAACACATTGTTTCATCAAGGAACAACAGGTTGCCAAATATTTCCAGGTGTCTTGGCTATGAGTTGGAAAGACCATTTTCTGACTGTGATTGTTTATGTGAAGACAGTGAAGGCTCAGAGAAATAGCTCCTGAGAAGGACAACCCTGTGGTTAGAGCCCAGGCTTAGGTTTATGACACTGTTGTTCTGTCTCCCACTGAGCCTCATGATGTGTGCTACTTTTACTTTCTGTGAGTGCCAAGTAAAATTCTGTCTGCTTTGCAGGGCATCAGCTAATGTGTTTATGATCTTAAAACACTCTTTTTGTTATTTCTATCATTTTTTTTTCTAAATGAAAAGGGACTAGGAACAGAAAGTGTTATTCCTCTCTCCAGTAATAATGTATTCTGCTTTATAAAAATAAAAGATATTACAGACTATATATATGATAGTACTTACTTGGGTTTCTACAACTAACTTTCGTAACAGCTAAACAGTGAGCCTTTCTGAGCAGGTATGTAAAATGGGGAGGACATAAGGAGTTTTCCCCCACCCCACACATTGTATGTCAGGTTTAGTCATAATCATAATATCCACATAGAAAGAAAGACAGGGAACTGTTTATCTCATATCTCCAGAAATGTACCATCTGAAGAAATATGAAGATGCATTCTCAAAGGGTGAACTCACATCAGTATTTCAGTTCAGATAAGGAAAGTGGTTTTTAAGTGAATCTCCCTGTTGTCTCCATTCACAGCACTTTACATTATGTTGTGGAGTAGTCTTAGTGGCGTAGGATCCCTCAGCATGAAATAAAAGGCATAACCTAAGATCATGCATAACATATGTCAGTGGCCAGGGGATTCAGTCCAAGGGGCCAGGCTAGACTCAATGTAAAGCAAAACCTTAATGCCTCAGCAACAGTGGCTTTGCCCTTGAGATCAATTCTTACCAGGAGATGCTACTGTTGGGTTTCTATGGGGCTACTGTAGACATAGACCCCTTTGTACAAGTGTTTGGACGCACTGGAAAGAACAAGATGCACCAGGGAGTTAGTGAGCATGTATTTCTGCATTATAAAACCCAACCAAAAGAGTAGAAAAAGCTGTAACCCAGCACATTGTGTGTGGGACACTGCATTTTTCCTTTAGTTATTAATTTTATGAATATGTTTTCCAGCCAGATCTCCACTTAAGTACGGGTTCTCAGAGCAGCTTGGCAGTCTGGCATCCAAACCAATACAAATGCTTTCTGAGGTCCTCCACAACAACATCTTTTGGAACCCTGTCTCAAAGCACACATTAGTACCTTCTTTGGTAGCAATATGTCTTAAAGGGTTTGATTGCCTAATGTGGAGACAGGTTTACCAGAGTCTTGAGGTCTCATGTCAATATGTTAATAAAATAATATCAGTTATATTAAGGAAAAATTCACCTTTACATCATTTTTTATAAACCCACCCAGGACTAGGACCTGACCATCACTTCATAACTCCCAGTAAATTGGGCATGTTCTACTTGGTTTAAATCAATCTCTGCTCCAACTATTTCATATCATCAGAGAGAGGGGTCATGAGTCATGGGGTGGGAGAGTGAGGATTCATTTGTATTAGTAGTTGTGCTTAAATTCTTTGTGAAATAACTCTCATCTGATTATTTTCATCACATTACTTGTGTGATATAAAGTGTTTTGTGCAAAATTGGAAGTGGCCTTGGCCTCTTAAATATTTTCACGTGCCACTTCCTACATTAGTCCTTAGTCTGTGACACCAGTCAGTTCCACAGACATTGCCTATATATATCTCTTGAATTGCTGACGTCAGTTCATGATCGATAGCTTTCTGGTTCTGACAGACCTGCAACGATGCTTTATCTTGATCTTCATAGTGCCTCTTCACTTTCTGCTGCGTACTAACCACTTTTTCCTTGATCCTTTTTAGAGGACTCCAACAAAATGACTTAGCTCTGTTGTGATAATCAGACTGGCACTTGACAAAACCTTCATTTCATAGGCTCATTATTTGCTACTGGCCACAGTCAGATCAAGGCAGACTCCACTGTAGCCTTGCCATGCTGCTTGGGTGTTGTTTTAGCTGATGTGCAGTAGCTGTGCTGCTGGGAGACTGGGTAAGAGGTGGGAAAGTCAAAATTGTGGTTTGTGTTGAAGGCATTAATGTCTAAGGACAGCTAGATTTTTTTGCCAAGGTCTTCAATATGATGATTTTCTCTCTTTTTTCCTAATAACTAATCCTATCTTTTTATTCCAGAGGAGGAATATTATCCTAAAGGTATGGTAAACTAGTTATCTTCTAATTTCTGTCTTTATACTTAGAGGCCTGAAGGTATGACCATGCAGTAGCTATTATATATTGTTTTGTAGTGCTATCAGTGAAACTGTTGTACCTTCTGCAGCCCTGAGTCTTGTAGATTTGTTTCTTGTTTCTGATAAAGCCCTTTGGGAGTCCTAAGTATTTCTTGCGTGTCCTGAATAAGCTGGAAGGAGGAAGAGGGAGATAAAATATAAACAAACAGTCTCATTTTAGTGTGGTAAGTTGTGAGCCATCATTAATTATTGAAAGCAAGGAAAGCATCAAGACATGCATTTGTGACACATGACCCAGGGTTGGCAATTGTGTGTCACAGACATAGATTTTAAATTGTTCACTTACAGAGATTGATAAATTTTATTTAGACAGCATGAAATTAATCTTTTGTCATTATTTTGAATTTATTCAGCATTTGTCTCCCAATCTCAACAAGTAGGAAGTCATTGAATATAAATAATGATTTAAGATAAATAAATACACATGCACACAAAAATCAAAAGTAGTATCTTTGGAATGGGATCTTTCTCCTATTACCTTTGTGGACTAACAACAGTATTTTGCAGGGTTTGTTGGATCTGTAATCACCATTCCCAGGGAATTCTGTATGTGGACACAAATGTTTAAGTATGAATAATTTGGGGGGAATTCTGACCACTACCACCAAAAAATTAAAGGAAAGAGTGGGCAGTTACTGTATATTTTAAGTCCTTATTGTGTTTTTTTTGGCCTAAAATCAAGTGTTATTTCTCACTGTTTGTTCTCTGAAGCTGTGCATTGTCTTCTGCAATATGAACACCAAGTTGCATTATTAATATATTTATTCTCTCCTGAAGTTTAACAGATAGTTGTGGTATTTTCTTCAAGAGCTACATCATTCACAAGGAATTTGCTAAGAGATTTCTGTTTAGTAACAAGAGGTAAAAGAAACTGAAAGGTTTATGAAGAGACCTGGGGTTCAGTTAAAAGACAGTCATCCAGTCTCTTTATTCTTAACTGGATGTATTCTAAAACAGTACTTTATCCTTAAAACAGATGTACAACAGAATAAGCAAATGAAAATTGGTAAGCTAAACAATTTGTGAACTAAACAAGTCTCTTATAGTAGATTTGAATCTGATTGGTAATCTTTCAGCCAAACTTTCTGATCACTCAGATGGGATACACACACTAAACAATAAAAAACAAAACCACCACAAGCATCAACAAAAAGAAAATACAAACAAAAAAATGGGTTACTACTTGATAATTGGAATTACTCCCATTCAGTTCCTTCAATGAGTCAAAGGAAAAAAGATAAATGTGTTCCATAGGTAAAGACTGTCGAAGTGCTTATGGGCAAGAGACGTGAATTCCAACTGCGTAGTTAATTTAGCGTTTCTGGACACTGGAGTTTAAATATAAAGCTTGGTGTGTTGTAAGAATAACATCTTAGTAAGACTGTAGGAAAAAAATAACTTTGCCTGTTAAATCAGTAAAATCAAGTAAATACAGAAGTAATGTAAGAAATTATATGAATGTATGATGCTCATTCTTTCATAGTTTACAAAACTAGCAAAAAAAATTACACTAATAACATACAACGTTATTCAACCTAATTTTGTTTTCTTACTATGTAGTTCATTAATACTTACGCATATAGATATTTTTTCCCATTAGGGGAAAATTCTAAATACAGCAATAAATAAGAATCTCTGTTAGATTTCAAAAGGATACAATTATATTGTCTATCTGCAGAGAGGTTTTGTAATCATAAAGTCTTTTTCCTGCTGTAAATCTTCCTTTAACATTTGTCTTGATTTATTTGAAATCTTAGTTCCTCTTTAATACAACCAAGATGAGTAATGAGGTATTGTTTGGACGGTCGCACCAGCACTGTTGGCTGGGCTGAATTCATTTTCTCTCTAATAGATGGGAACAATTTGGCCATGAGACATCCTGAGAAAATCTTTATGTTTCAGTGAAAGTCACTCAATATGAGATTAGTCTAAGCTATTGAAAGACAAAATGTAACCCCTTGCCTCCCAGCTTGGGACTCCTTGTATCTAACTTCAGCACTGTAAATATGAGATATCTAGACTTGTTCCATGCTGTGCCTAAACCCAGTTGAGAGAAAAGACACCTCCAGAAGTAATTTATTCAAACTTTGTCTTATTTTCTGTACTGAAGTTTTAAGTTTTTAAGTTAGTCACACTAGACTCCTTCAACACACATCACATTTTGGTGCACATAGTAAGGTGAAAAGAATCTCACACCACCTTTTGAAAGAGAATCTGATAATGATGATAAAAATGTTTTAATGGTATTAACATAATTAATGCAAAAGTATGTAATGCTGTGTTTTACAATTTCTTGTTTATATTAATTCTTGTGAAAATGTACATTAACTGATTTGTATAGCTACATATTAATCAAGTGTAATTTTGAAAGTATTTCCTGAAAAGCAAAGAACTGTGTTTAACAGACATGTTCAAAAGTACAAATGGGAATTAGGAATGTAAGTCCTATGCATCTTCAGTGACAGGCAAACAATTTGGGAAAAAAAAAAATTATAATTTTTTCTCTTATCTTCCATTTACTTTTCTTTTAATTTTTCTCTTTGATGATAGTATGACTTAGTGATAAGCGTCTATACAAAATTACATCATATATTGATCTGATTCATCTATAATTTCTACTACATATTTATTGGTTTTTATGAACAGATATATTGGAAAAAAATCCAAATTTCCTACCTAGTGAAATATCTGTACCATATTCGTTAATCACCCACCAGGCCAAATGCTGACAAGCAAACTAAAGCTTGCAGTTCTCAACTCCATAAAGGTTTAAGGTGTTGAAACTTGTCCTGGTTTAACCAGGATAGGGTTAAGTTTCCCCAGCAGTGGGGGGGAGCTCTAGCCGGGTTATTCAGATACCATGCGGACGTCACATCCTGGCACGTCACATTTTCCTGGCGCGGGAGCGCGGTGCACGTGTGGTTTTGTACATCGTGCTTCAAACTGCTGTATTTGGTAGCTATTTTGCTCTGTTCATTGCTATCACTATTACTGTTATTGTTATTGTTGTTGTTTGTTGTGTTGTTATTGCACTGTTGTATTAAACCTTTCCTTATTTCAGTCTTGGGACTTTGTATTTCACTCCCTTTGTGGGGGAGGGGCAGCGGCCTCGTGGTCTCAGACCCCGGCAGGGGCTAAACCAACACAAAACTGCTTAGTAAAAATGAGGCTAGTTCTTAAGCAAGACTAGGTTTGTAAGCAGGTGTGGTTGGAAATGTCAGGCAAGCCTTTAGGCACATAAAATCATCATCAGTTTGAAACCTATATGCGTGTCTAATTTTATTAAATTTTCCAGCTATACCAATGCATCTAAAAGATATCTCTGCCTAGAAATGTTCTCCTGTCTGTGCTCTTTGGCCATCATTCATATCTCTAATTTTAAATATCTTTTTCAGGGTTCGTTGTTGATTCCTGTTAAATAAAACATACTGGTTTATTTAACATACTGTCATAAAACTTACTACAAAGTGTTTTGTTAGCACAGCAGAGTCTTCTTGTCCCCAGTGGGAATTTCATTGTTTTCATTGCTAGAAATCAGAACTGGAGATAACAGAACTTATAAATAAGTTTTTTCATCTTCAAAATCTTGACTTGATAAAAACAAGTTCAAAGGTATATATCTGAGTGTAAGAATGGCTTCTAAAAATTTCTCTTTAGCCCCCCTTATATTTTCAAGGCATCTAATTTACATGTCCATTAGCAAATTATATATTATAGATGTGATCCCCACAATAAGTCAGAGTTCTGTTTTATTGGTTTATTATAGCTACATCTGCATTTAAAGCAAAGCACCATTTACAGTTACCATGTGATGGGGGAACAGTACTAGCCTGGGTCAAAGACATAAATTTAGACTAGTTTGGTATTAGGCAACAAAGTATAAGCTGTATGTGTTAAAGCAACCTGATTATTTCATCTCTAACATAATCAAACTTCATATTATGACATACAGCAGGTTTATTATCCGGCTACCTAATCAAGTAAAATCAGTCATCTTTCTTGTCAAGTTCAATCATCCATGTACCATATTTATTTATGTCAATTATTAGCATTTCTACATTATTAAAATTAATTTTTTGATGTAAGGACTAATTCTTCTTCATTACTTTAATAAAACTTCTGAATCATTAATATTTAGACAACTGTGTCCTACTTATCTTCAGGACGAACTCTTATCCATAAGGATCTATTCAAGTTGGAGGTTTTGGCATCTTCTGCATCAGCAGAACCCTTGAGGCAAGGAAACTAAATCAGTTATGCTACACTGAAACCTGTCCTCACTTATGCCAGTAATACTGACCAAGCCTTTGTGCACTTCCTTCTTTCTTTTCAAGGGAGAAATAATATTCAATAAAAATTATCATTTTACCTTCCAGACTATGTGTTATTACAGAATATATTAACTAATTGAAAATGTCTGAAAGTTCAATTGGATAATTTAAAAAATGAAAGATATAAGATGTCCTTATAATAAAGAGGAATATATCAAAAAATGACAGAACTCTGCCCTTTTTCTTGCTTTGTTTGAAGGTAAGATAAACATGCAATACCATACAGCAGTTCACATTATGTTTCTTGGGTGTTTTTTTAATATGCAGATTTCTCTGGCATTACCTATACCAGAGGAGAATAGCAATTAATTAAAACTGCTATCATCAGCAAAATCACAGGTTCTCTCCTTGGAATGTGAAGTTGCACAAAAGTTACAAATGTTACAAATAAGTACTGAAAGCTTTAGCAAAAATTTGATAATTAACATCCAAGACAATTATAGGATGTTAACTGGTTCTAATTCACCCCAGAAGTGTGCAGGTTTTTGCCAAATTAAAACAAGGACAGGGTTAACGGTGATGGAGATTTAGTCAAGTTGATCAGCAAGCTTTTGAACTCCTTTGTTAAAGAGCAAAATTGGCCCATGTACCACAACAGAAAACAGTATTTCCAGGAAATGAGGGTGATGATTCATCAGGAAAATACATCTGTTCATCCTATTCCTATAAAATCTTTACCAGGACAGAGATCTCATGGGCTGTCAAGCTGAAAATTTCAAGTCCCATCTAGAAATGGAGTTGTAGGGACATTTATGTCCCTCTACTCAGGGCAGGAAATCACCTGCTGCTCTCCATGGCACACTTTGCAGAATTTGCAGGGTCCCTTTGCCAGCAACGGTGAAGTCAGCCTTGCCAACAAGCCACCTCTAATGATGAGCACACTTACATTTTTAGAGAAATGCTTGATTATTCATCTCCTTCATTATGGAGAATTGCAGCCTGATAACTGCAGTAATGGGAATGATGCTCACACTTCAGTGGTATCCACCATAGGATGAAAATACCTGCCAGCTCATTACAGACACCCCTCTTGGGTCACAGGTGTTGAAGAAAACAGCAGAGCATTAGGATGAAAAGGTACAATGACAGAAAACATTACTGACAATGTAATATTCACTCTCAATCTGAATCACTTTTTTCCAGTGTGGTTGTCACAGGCCAGTCTGAGAAAAGACAGCTCACATGAACTGCTCATGTGAACTCACAGCTCACATAGGAAGGGACTATGTTTATTTCCAAAAAGAATATGAGATATATATACAAATTAAAATACAGGTTAAAAGTTTGCCAGAAACTATTTTTTTTTTCCTCATTTACTTATTTCTAGCAGAGTAGAGGGAATATCCAGCATTGTGTACGAGTTACGTACTGCTCTGCAAAATCTTGTTTTATGGGCAAAGAGGAAGAACACCTTACATACATACGTTTGAAACTGGTCAAGGAAACATTTTATAATTATTCTGTACAAAGTTTTTCATGTCTGAGACTTCTTGCCGTAAGATTTCAATAAGATGCAAAATCAAATAAAAACTGTATGTAGAAATTCCAAACTTTTATGTTCCTGTATATGAGAAAGTGAGAAGTTTTGTTTAAGAATTTTGCTGAATTTAAGCCATTATATAGTGTTGGGAAAGAGGTAACTTTTGCAAAGTCAGCAGTAACTGAGGAATTAAAAAGACTTCTGAACTCAGAACTTACTGTGACATGTCCTGATCCAAAACCTATTTGAATCAATGCGAAAACCTTTTACTAATTCAGACATGAATTACTCATTATTAATTACTCAAAATATTATCATAAAATATTTGACTTATTTACATCTTAAAAGTGACATTTAAGGATATTTTATTAAATTCTTTATGATTAATATTTAAAAAAAGATGCCTCTCTTGGAGTATTAGGTTAGGTGTTATACTGTCATATGCCTAAAAGTCTGACAGCAATTGAATGGAAAGCTAATACAACAGTTAAGCTACAGAAAACATGGCAAGATCTAGATATTTCTCCCAAATTATCTCTACTGTAACAAGATGAACTGGACAGCCCTGCAACCAGGCTTATCAAAAATAAAACTGTACTTCAGGGTTACTAGGGAAATATTACTCATCATAAAAAATTGTGTAGAAAGATTTGCAAACAGTTTTTAGTTTTGTCCTCTGAGTGAGTTACATATGTGCAAATGTTCACTGAATGATAAAAAAGCCATCTACTTACCCATTAACTTAGCTTATTTGAAATACTGATAAATGAATAGCAGACACATTTTGTGTTATTATTTAATCTGTCACTAAGGTACAATAATGGATTAAGTTCCATTTTGTATCTCTGCTGAAAAAGCAGCAGAAAAAGTACACAAAATGTCAGAGACATGAAATGTGTTTGTAAGCTTCTGATTTTCATATAGAAGGAAAGGAAAACAATGAATATGTGATTAGATAACTTATTCCAGAGAAATGAGCAAAAACTTAGTACTGGCAGCTGTCAGTGAATATCTTCTTGATTGCCCTGTTTGGAATGTAGCAATCTTCCCCAATGTATTATACCATGAGTGGCTTTAAAAGAATGTATTAACACTCATCACTAATTCCTTTTAAATCAGATGTGCATCACTGTGTTGTTCCTTGGATAGGTTCCCTCCTCCATTTTGTTTCCTTCCAACACATTTAATGCCTTACACCTGGGTTTTGAGCTTCCCCAAACTTCTAACTAAAATTCCAGATCTAACATACCAAGAAACTTTTTTTTTAAAGTTATACAACGCTGGCAACAAAATGCTGTTGTGTGTTTTTTATAGGTCATGGCAGAGTTCTATGCAAAGGTGTTATTTTTATAATACACATAAAAAGAAGACCCCCTTCACGGTGATTTTCTTAAGGCATAAATATTTCAAGAATCTAAAGAGAGTTTTCATTTCCTCTAACCTCAAGTAAAACATAAAACAAATGTATGGCCCCACCTGCCACATTGCTGCCTGCCTCTTGGCACTCGGCATGGGGGAACGCCGTGGAAAAGAGTACCTCATAAAGCATGTACCTCCTTGTGTAACTTTGATTATCAGGTCATAAACTACCACGGTATTTTAAATACAATATATAACACCATTCATTTTTCATTACAGGAAAGTTTCTTTCTCTTTAGTTCATAGCCGTCTGTGCTTTATGTCATGAAAAGCTCACTCCCTCTCTCTCCACAGCTTTCTCCAGCAGGTCTCACTGTGCCAGGGGAATTCAGGTCGTGCTCAGGAATGCAACACACATTCATGTCTTCAGAAATGCCTTTATACTGTAGGCAGCTACACCTCTTCCATTCCCAGTTTCTGCTCTATTGTAAGTAGAAGTGAGGATCTGTTGCCAAGGTTGAAACTCATTTATCATGCAGTTTACTTTTCTAGATAAATGTGAGTGATGTCGTTGATGAGGCAGACAAATTATTTTCCACTGATTATAGAGCAGATGTTACATAATCTGTGTGAACCACTGCAGCCTGTGCGTTCTTTCATCTTCTGCTTTGCTGGATATCCGAATAAAGCATGAAGCTGATGATAGGCACACATTAAAGCAGACTGCATTGGTTGCTGCTGGGGAGCCTTCTCTCTGCAACATCAGCCAGAAACCACAAAGAGAACCGGTGCATGATATGTCCATAAGTAAAGGGAGCAAAAAAAAAAAAGATGCTCAATCAACCCTATTGCACAGCATGTCTAGAGGAAAACCGAGCACACAGGTACAGTTGATCCTGGTTTGGGTTTGGATGGGGGATTGACTGACTTAGAGAGACCTCCTTTAAACTTATTTTCCTTCATACCATGGCAGACAGAGTTCTGTGCTGTGTTGAATTGTTCCAAGCAGTGAGGTTGGCCCTAGAGCAAGTAGGTCCCCCATAATCCTTCCTTGGCATATGTGCCACCTACCACACACAACTCAACTGTCCTGGGTTATTAATGCATATATGCAATACTGTGTGTGAAATAACTTATTCTAGGCTATTTCTGTACATAGGCAATAGCTTTCCTGGCAGCTTCCTGCCCACCTAGGTGCAGAAAAGCTGGTACCTGGGAAGACGCAGTGCCCTGTATGTGGGGCTCTGTAAAGCAAGGCATGCTCCGGAAGAAGAGCCTCTCCTTGGCAGCTGGTATCAGAGTATCAGGCCTTCATTTCTGAACCTCTCTCTGAGGGTTGTGGGGGAACCTGAATCTCCACTCCCCTTTGCACAGGGAACATACTTACCTCTGGCTCTGGACAAATGCAAAATGTAAGGCTTCTGCACTGGGAACAATACTTTGTTCTGCTTTTTCTCTAAGGTTGCACGTGAAGGAGCACACGGGCATGTCAGCATACACTGTTGATTATGCATACAAGAAGCAGTGATTAAGTAATGACATTCTCTGGGTTTTTTTGTGTGTCTTTACCCTAAGAACAGTAACAGATTTACCAGAAAGAATTTCAGGAGATTTTATAAACTGAGAGCAGTTATGTTTTGCAATAGGTATCTTAGTGAATTCCCCAAGAACGATGAGCTAAAATTATTGCTGGCATCCCCTTTACTTGTATTATTTGTAAGAGCTATCTAAATTGGTAGCATGGTATTGAGTCTTCTCAAAAACTCGGAAACTTACGGGTGTAATGTCTATATAATATTAGTTAGTATACTACAGCTCTGAAGAAAAAGGTGGGATGGTATCCTATAATGAATTTAACTGACTAAAAAAAATGAAAAGAATTGGAGTTTTTCAAAGTCTAAAAATCTATAAAAGACTTTGGAGTACAACTCCATTCCTAGCCCCTGGATGCAGATGCGTTCTCAGTTCTACACTTAATTTTTTACAGAGCTATTCTGTAACAAAACATTAGAAACTGCATTGCTGTTTTACAGCATAAATGGAAGACAAAAGTAATTATGAAAGAAAGAAGGAACTTGAAAAATGATGTGCTCACTTCTGGATGGCTTTAAAGTTCAAGCCACACATTTAACGTGCTTTTGCATCTCTTGAAATCTTGAGGGAAAGAAGCTGGTCTACAAAAGCAGATTTTCCTTTGTTAAATATCTCCATGTAAAATTGTCTACAGAATGTTACTGTGTTATTGCTAAACAGAACAATATGTCACAAGGCTTAGGAAATAGTCTGATTTCAGACATTTCATCATGTTTGTTTATTATACAAATCTTTAGAAAATGAAAAGAAACTGTGTATAGCAGTTTGTGATGTCAGCAATGTATTTTATCCATTGTTCTTCAATTTTCCATGTCAAAACCTCTTAACTTTGTTACATTTATATATTCTTGAAAATGTTCAGTGACGAGAAGGAACAGTTATATGTCACGAAGAAGCATCAATTTATCTTGTTATCCTATTATAGTGTTTTCATGTCTGTGTTAGCAACCAATTTTTAGCATTACTCCCACTCATTTGGTGACTGGTATACTGATGAAAAGACTGGAATACACTTTGCATTTCCCATGACAGAATGAATATCAGGTAATTTATGATTTTTAAGGTATAGCAACAGATATTACAGGGTATTTGCTTTTTACCTGTACATGAAATCCTAACCCCTTTCAAATCAATATGCATCTTGACACTGCTTTTAATGAAGACAGAATTTTACCTTTTACATCACAGAATATGGCAAATTTCTTACTTCAATACCAGGGATCTTTATTTAACTTTCTTGGGCCCCAGAGTCTGTTAAGCATTATTATTTTAGTTGAGTAAACTGTCTCGTGCTAAAAAATGGAGGAATGGTTTTAGAAGTGTATTTTTACAGCTGTAAATATTTTAGCACAACCGCAGGAGAAGTAACAAATCTGCTGAAGGAGCCTAGATGAACCTCAGAAAAACAATCCACATGACACTGGTTTTGAGCCTCTCCTGCACCAGCATGGGAGTTTGTGATTCCTCACCCCTATTAAATGCGGGGAAAATGCATGCTTTCTGTTACAGGCAAAAAGTTAAAGCCTTCCGTACTTTTCTTCTACAGAGACCTGCCTGGGACCTTGCTGAAAGAGCAAAGGCAAGTGCATTTAAATTTCATAATTATATGATTTAAGATTCAGTTCTATTGAAAAATGTTTAGTTATGTTAACAGTGAAATTTTTAAACCACATTTATTACATTTAACCTTAATAATAAAACAGTTCATCTCTCAACTGAAAAATGTAATTCTGCACTTTATCACTTCTTTTTCTTATTGTACTATCCCCAAACTAAAATAAATACATATTAAAAAAATATATTGTTATTGCTGTTGCTGTGTTCCTCATACTTAGTAATTTTGTTTTCTATTACCATATTATGGCACATTTTCCTCTAAAATGACAAAAAAATGAGAAAGAAGATGAATAAATCTAACTTGGCTGAATTCAAACAACTGCAGTTGCTTTTCAATCCATAATTTGTCTTGTTATGTAATCCGATATTGTGATTAGCATCTGTATACGTATTTTCTTATTTGAAATGTGTTTCTCTTGTTGCTGCATTCACACTGCAAACCTTCCCGTGGCTATGACCCAAGAAGGGAAGCCACATTAGAGCCTGAAAGCAATACTTTTCAGGGCTTCCAGAACAAGGGCTGTTTCAGTGAATAGTGAGAGAATCATTCCTGGCCCATCACAAAGCAGTGCGGAGGCAGTTGCGGCTGTCACGGAAACTTTGCACCGGATTAAAGGACAGAGGATGCTTTTTCTTATCCTGCAAAGCTGTTCAAAGGAAAGACATTTCTCTTGCTGAATAAACAGTAATTGCAGAGCTGAGCAGTGATATTCATTAGTCAGTGGGAAAGAAGACAGCAAAAATAGTCACTGCTTGATGGATTGAGTCAAACCCCAGCTACCCCAGCTGAAAACCTGATGTAGTTGTGTAGGAGAGATGGTACTTTTTCTAGGACTATCCGACAACAACCAGAAAAGGAAAAAAGTCTCATTTTAAAAGAAAAGCTCCAAACTCGACATCTTTCTCTGTGAAAGGTTTACAAATGTAGGTTTTTCAGAGTTTTTGGTCCAGGGAACAGTGAATGTAATTTTTTAAAATTCAATTTTAAACCAAATCCATATGTCAGCTACTGTGCTCTTTAAGTCAGAAAAAATATAGCACATACTTTTAACAATGTTCGTGAAACTGTTATTGTTCCTTTCTGCAGCGTGTCTCTGAATGCTTATATGAATTTGAGGAACAAATTTAACACAATTTTTTTTCCCCATACCTTCGGTCAGGGCTGTTCCTCCAGGAGGCAGTGCAAGGCCTAGGGAAGGTAAAGAAAGGTATAAGGGAGACTGTGAAGAGGATGAGCTATTTAGTTAAATAAATAATTACATAAAGCAGGACACAGGATAAAAGACATGAATCTATTTAAGCATAGTTTGTAATACAGAACTAGTTTATGTCTCCAGCTGAATTAATGATAATGTCCAGTGAATACCAAGGGAGCTAGACTGAGGTTACTGCTGTGGATGAAATAAAGGTCTGATTAAAAATCTGTTTTAAAGAAAAGAACAAGGGAAAAACTTCTATTCACTTCAGTAGGGCTTGCATCAGACCCCAGCTAAATTGCCTCCATGTCCATAGTATATATAGAAATCCCATATGTCTTCAGCTAGGCACACAAAAAGGAGTACTTTTTTTTTTCAGATTCTGACATGTAGAAAAACCTTTCCTATGGTTACAGAATAACTCTCTGAAGCATGCACATTGCACAGTTATGCAATGCTGTACCATGACTACATGTTCTGTACATGCCTTAATACGGATTCAAGCACTTCAGACTAGTTCAACACGAACTTCTCACATAATGCCACATCGGATGGTATTTCAGCACTCAGTGAATCCCAGGGAACTGTGCTGGGCATTGGTTCAGTGGCAGACAGCTGGGACAGGGTCAGATAGATCCCCTTAGAAATACATCGATAAGCTAAAAAAACAATTGCGGTGAACAGTCTCAGGGTATGAAATATTCCATGGCCAAAATTGTGGGTGGTTTCTCCATTACAGGAAATGCAGTGCTTAGATAGTGAATATTAGCCTAGATCTACTTATGTATACTAAGTGTACACTTTGGGACAGTGAGATGTTACCAGTAAAGTCTGTCCTTGCCAATAGACAAGGGTATTCCAGCATCTGAAATTTTTGCTGACTGGGATTTATTGTTCAGTGACGTACGGAGCTTGGAGATGAGTCAGGAAATGCCACATTACTTTTTGCTGTAGCAAGTCCAGAAGAAGCAAACTGCAGTTCAGAAGAGGGGAGCTGGCAGAAAGGTTATGCAAAGAAGAATTCTAGTAGATTGGGATGAGACCTGCCCCAAGGTCGGAAGGTTTCCCATGAATATTCCTGTGCTTTTAGTTAATGCAGCAAAATTTTCTTTCTGCTGCACTCCAGAATTATGCATTGTTTTTCAAAAGGAATCAGATATTTTATGCAAGATGTCCAGAGACTCAGTTTTGCTGCAGAATCTTTTGGTAAATATGCTCTTTTTCTTTTTTTTTTTTTTTTCCCCAAAATATTTCTGCTATCTTTTCAGCCCAAATCCACATTTTCCAGCACAGAGGATTACTTTCTTTAACTGGAGTCTTAAATGTATCTACTGAAGTGTTAAGGAGTCATATTTTGAATTGTCAACTAAAATGGTTACATTCTTGTTGGTATTTGTCTTTCCTGATGCATTGGGTTTGTGTGGCAAGGTTTTGGTAGCGGGGCTGCTCCAGGGGTGGTTTCTGTGAGAATCTGCTAGAAGCTTCGCCTATGTCCAATAAGAGCCAATGCCAGCCGGCTCCAAGACTCGGCTGCTGGCCGAGGCCGAGCTCATTAGCGGTAGTGGTAGCACCTCTGGGATAATGTATTTAAGGAGGGGAAAAAAGCAGCAGCTGGAGAGAGGACTGAGAATGTGTGAAACAACTCTGCAGACACCAAGGTCAGTGAAGAAGGAGGGGGAGGAGGTGCTCCAGGCTCTGGAGCAGAGATTCCCCTGCAGCCCCTGGTGCAGACCATGGTGGGACAGGCTGTGCCCCCGCAGCCCATGGAGGTGAACGGTGGAGCAGAATCCACCTGCAGCCCGTGGAGGACCCCACGCCAGAGCAGGTGGATGTGCCCAAAAGAGGCTGTGACCCCGTGGGGGAGCCATGCTGGAGCAGTCTGTTCCTGAAGGACTGCATCCCATGGAAGGGACCCACGCTGGAGCAGTTCGTGAAGAGCTGTGGCCCATGGGAAGGACTCATGTTGGAGAATTTTGTGGAGGACTGTCTCCTGTGGGATAGACCCCATGCTGGAACAGGGGAAGAGTGTGAGTCCTTCCCCTGAGGAGGAAGGAGAAGCAGAGACAACATATGATGAATTGACCCATTCCCCAACTCCCTGCACAGTTCATGGGGAAGAAGGCAGAGAAATTTGGAGTAAAGTTAAGCCTAAAAAGAAGGGAGGGGTGGGGGGAGGGTGTTTTTATCATGTGGTTTTATTTCTCATTATCTTGTTCTGATTTGATTGGTAATCAATTAAACTAATTTCCCCAAGGTGAGTCTGTTTTGCCTGTGAAAGTAACTGGTGAATGATCTCTGTCCTTATCTCAACCCATGAGCCTTTCATTGTATTTTCTCTCCCCTGTCCAGCTGAGAAGAGGAGTGACAGAGAGGCTTTAGTGGCCACCTGGCATTCAGTCAGGGTCAACCTGCCACCGTTACCCAAAATGAATAACCAGGTTTTCTTTAAGGTTTTGCATGTATGAGGGTAGCTGTTTCAACTCAGTTAGGTTTTCACCAGGTGAACCGTAGAAAGAATCCTCCCAGTTAATCGCAGTGTATTCTTATCTTTGCAAAAAGAGAGGTTTAGTCATTGTACTTATTTGCCCTTTGGATCTCAAGCTGATAGTCTGCCAAAAAGCCCTGTCTACCTTCACTCCTCTGTCTTCGTAGACTCACAAAAACACTTTCTACCTGAGTTCTGTTTGTCACTTGGAGAGAAGATGATAACTTAGTCAATTCTCAAATGTGAAATCAGTATGTCAGATCTGGGTAATTTAGATGTATCCAGAAAACCTCAGGCTTAAAAAGTTCACTAAATTCTGGCTTTTTTAATAAGTATGCTAGACCCATCTTTTGTTTCGACTTTGTCATCTCACCACAGGAGAAGTATACCGTCATTTGTCTGCAATGACTGTAATTAATGTCTCAGCTCCCAGTTCAGTCTTTGGAGGACTGCAACTGGATAATTCATTCTCTGCAGTGCACTAAGAAAATAATGTATCTACTTGTCCAAAATGACAGTACAGCTCCTGAATGCTGTCAGACATTTGTTTGTATTCACTCAAGTGAATTTTTAGGTTGATCTTTGTCTAAGCAACTTGTTAAGTGATTCATCTTAATTTTCCTGGTTGCTAACATGAGTGCTCTACCCATTTTTTTCTTAAAACTTTTCCATCATCTTATAAATGACTTAACTGCTTTGTGGCTTCTGGGGGAAAGAAATACAAAGTCACAACTAGGAGTCTTCCTTCTTTTTTTTAAAAAACATTTTCTACCATTAAAATAATGTGTAAAAGTCTGCTACTGGCTAACATATTCCCTGAAATGTATAATGAAGATGTACAAAACAAAGAGTTCATAAATGGGAGAGACCATCCCTACAGAAATTACCACTATGAGATATCATTCTTACTTATTGGATATTTGAACAACGGTGATTATATAAATATATATATATTTCTTCACATCCACAATTAACCATGCAACAAATAATTGTTGTAAACTTATTACTATGTATAATACCAATGGTAGGCAATTAACAGTACTTGTTGGATGATAACATTATCGCTGTAAAAGGGATTCCAGACTTAACAACTATTTCAGCACTTCTCCATCCCATCAGCAATCACTGTAGTAAGGGCTTTATGTGAGAAAGTAGCAGATGGCATCATGGAATGTATTTCTTCTGTTGTTGGGTTTGCATAGTGTCTTACTCATCTCTTTCTGGTGGGTGCATAATATGCTATTCATCTATTTGATATCGAGCTTCCCATTTGACCCTTTTAAATCTGTCAGCAATACAGCAAAAATAATTGATACCTTGGGAGTGAAGAAAAAAAACAGAAGTTAGAACTGCTGGAGAGAGGAGGGATCCTTGGAGAGCTGCTCTGAGAGGAACACTGTTGCAAAAGCACACCCTCTCAAACCATGCAGCACCAACTGCAAGACTTTTCAAAAGAGGATTAAGGAGCAAGCTGCAGTGTTTTAATAACCTAATTGCACCTGTTCCCAAAACAGTTGATTAAGTTGTATGCCCAGCAAAATAGTTATTGAATCATTAGTTCCACAATAGTCCCAGATTTCAAAACAAAACAAAACTACTGTCCCAAAGAAACCCAAAGCAAACAATAGTATTGGCCAGGAAGCAGAAAAAAAAAATGCAAAAGTTGTTTGAGAACAGTGAGACTTCCTTATTATTAACCCCTAAAATTCACATCATGGTGGACTAAGAAAAGACTGTCAGAATTAGAACAGATTAGTGTGCTATGGTTACTACTCTCTTCAAATGTTTACTAAGTTAAAATAATTGGCACCTAAAATGACCAGATAACAATATTTGTAAAAATTAACTATACTAAACTACTACAAGAATATCTACTAAGAGAGTGTGGTCTATGAATGTAGGCATGTATGACACCTGATCTAGAATTATGCATTATCATACATAACCTGTTGGAGGCATTCATTTAAATGGTACTCCAGGAAATGTCTTATTGGTTTTTGTTACCAAGTGAAACACAGGGATGTAAGTCTGAGCTAAAAAAAGGGGAAAATAAAATGTGATGAATTGAGAGGCGCATGGTCTCTGTCATTCTTAATAAAAAATATTCAGTGAAGAAACAACTGAGATGAAGAGAAATAGAAGAACAAGTAGTGGGTGTCACAACACCTTGCTTCAAGTGTTTAATGTAGGCATCTACATATGAGCTAGTCAGCTAAACACCTATTACGGTACAGAAGAGAAATAAGCACTTCTAGAGCAGCTTTCATCTTATCCTAATTTAGATCTATGCATTCTAGTTGTTTATAGAAGTGAGAAATGAATCCCACCCCTGATAGTTATCTTTTATGTATTTGCAGCATCTTATTTACTGTGTTCAATTCAACAAGATTTATGTACCCACACAAATAAGTCAGACATAATTCTAATCACTTTGATTTCAGTAACCATAAAAGCATTGATGCTAAGCTCAGTGTATGTGCTGGACAAAGGGACAACGGAGGGGAGAAGATATATAAGAAGAAATGCATTTACAACAGAATGGCTTGAATGGTTGATGTGCATGGAATGGAAAGCAAGACATTTTCAAGGACAGCGAGTTATCCAGAGAAAGAGCAAAGCCATTAAGACTAAGAGAAAGAAATACAAATTATGGAGAGCTAGGAACACAATTTAAAAATGATCTGCCAAATTTTAATCTTGAGGTTACTCGTTCAAAAATACCATCATTTTAATTGTACTGAGCAGTGAACTGTATAGGAATATAAAGTAGTTTTCCATCATTTGAACAAAAAAAAAAAAGTATGAATAAACTCAGTGATATTTATTTGTTTAAAATGATCAATTGCCATGTCATCAAGCTTTATTTAAGTCCCTACTGTCCGGGTGATGTGTCCGGTCAGTGCTATCTGTAATGTTTAATATTACTCTGTAATTTTCTTCTTTGGTTAACCAAAGAGCACATTCCAGAGTTATCATTATTATGCACATTATGCAGCTTACTTAGACCAGTACAAATAACAGCAAATGTCACTTAATTCAGAGCAGTTCTGCTGCTGTAAAAGCATTGTGAAAGTATTCTGAAAAATTACTATGTAAAATTAGAACTAGTTTATTCAACTGAGCAGACAACATGTGTATTCATACTTGTAACTTCATTAGTGTCAGAAACAAGTATTGTACTACTTTCGTGGGTCTTGTGTTCATTTGTGAATCAATAGAACTGTGGGAATGTAAGATAGATTCTATTCCAACTTTTATCTCATTAATAGAATAAATGACTTAATCGAACTTCAGCCATCTAAGAGTTAAACATCCAGACTCTTTAATTCAAGACAATATTAGACATCCACACTGTTTCAATAACCATCAAATATCTCAGCTTTCTTATCCTAGCTGCTTCAAGTACCTGTCCTGAAATTAAATGATCCTCTGGAGGTTTTTACTACTATTAAAGCTAGATTAGGCAAAAAGCTTTGACTAACCTTTAAAGGGTTGAAATTAAGTGAGAAGGGTCTCTCTTAGATCATCGTCCCATCAGCTGTTCCACAATGGTTTATCACTATGCCTGTTTCAAGTCACTGGGGAGATGGTCTGTAGGTTGTGCTTTTAAAGGTTTGGTGTCCAAATTCATTGCAAGACCAGTATATATGAATTAGTTGGCAAAAAAAGAGCCAGTTTGACATGCTGGTATTTGAACTGAGTAATTTTGGCATTAAAAAAAAACACTCCAAGTTTTTGTTTAGAAGTTGCAAATCCACAATATATTTTTGTACGAACATTTTTTAGAGTAGAAGCTCAGAAGTTGCTTTTTGTGGACTAAAAATATAAAGAAAAAATAAGCACGATGAAGTCCAAACAAAACTTTTCGTTTTTCAGTTTGAGCAGGCCAAAAGAGTTCTTGCCTTTGCAGCAGTGATGAAAGAGTCACATAATGAGACAGATATGTTTCTGTGTATATCAACACTTGGCCATTCTCATTGAGGTATCCATCACTGTTATTGCATTAGTTAATGATCCTCTTCTAGAAACATGTCCTCCCAGAAATAGATGACAGCTGGCTCCAGAGACAAGTTGGAAATCTGGCATCCTTAAGTCAAGAGATCATCACAGCATGCCTGATGCCTGTTATAGACATAGGGGAACAGCAGCCACACAGGTGACAAGCAGAATATTGTTGCCCCACCAAAGAACATGGTGCTAATTACAGTAATTTCAAGAAGGAAATTTCTTAACTCAGACCAAGTTAAAAAGTATACTGCAAAGTGAATGATTTTATGCACAGCAATTCCTCAAGATCAGGCATTTTGATGCTCAGCGAGAGAAAACACTGGATGTAACCCCCGCTGCTTGTCGGTTAGAACTGTGCTAGGGCAATATATTATTTTAAGACTTTTTTTTTTTTTTTAAGACTTATAAGCTTATGTTGTTTTTATGTTAGCTTGTAATGCACGTATGACAATGTTTCTTTATTTCAGTTCTAAAGACCCTGTAGCTCAGTAAGAGCTGCACATTTAGTTGCAGGTTAATTTATATTTCAGAAAGCAACTGTGGATTCATGAAATACTTAAATCATCTGCAGTGGAGCAAGAACAAGTTTTGCTCTCTCTGCTAGATGCATTTGGAGAGCACTGCTGGTACTCAAATAGCACAATTATTCTGAGGGAGATTTCTTTGGGTAGAAAAAGAGGTCTTACAATAGCACCTGAACAATTCCACCACCACTCTACTGCCAGTTCCCAATACCCACCTCCTTACCATATCATCATTAACAGCTTTATTATCATCTCTAACAATCACCAAAATTAATATCTCGAGTAGGCTCTTGGCCTGCTGTTTGCACATGGTTGGCCGGATGAACACCAAGGCCAGCAGTGAAACACATACATTTTTGAGGACTTGAGTGCCTGAGGACCAAAGATTTGAGGCTTTCCACACACATTTATGGCTTGCCCTGTAGTAATGGTAAGAAGTTGATTGTCCCTATCCTGCCTACTATCCCCTGTGGCACCCTGACCTCTGTTTCCAAAAGCAAAACCATACAGATAATACCTTCCACTGGCTACTGCTTAGTATAAACTAGCAAATAACACCCTGGAAAAATCACGTTTTTAACCTCACAGTCTTGTTCCCTAGGCTGATGACATGCCATGTTGCCATAAAGTTTTTGTTAGGACAATAAAGTAGCAACCATCAGCTCTTTTCAAAATAAGGCTTCTGACTGCCAGAGGAATTGCAGTAATTACACTTTCCAACGTAAATTCAGAAGCTGGTGCCAGCGTTTGGGCTCAAGGTCCCTGCAGAGGTTGGTTTCACAACATGGCAGGGATCTGCTGACCCTGGGGAACCTGAAGGAATTGCTTTTTTCTACGGTTATCTGACACATTTATGAGTACAATTTTGCGTTTCTAATTCATTGCTTCACAGCAGAAGCTTTTCAGGGTGAAAATGATGTTTGGAAAATTACCACTACCTTTAAGTCATTGAGTTGACTTCTGTAAACTGAAACCATCCAAAATCAAAAACTGACCCAGCTGGGAAAAGTGATGGTTTGCTAATGGTTGGCATATGTACCTTAATTCTCTTACCCAGTCACCTAATCTTTTCCTCTTTCTTTCCAAGGAGTGCTGCTGTTACCCATCATTACTACCAATACTGTTTTCTTATTTTCATTTGTCTTTTTAGTCATCTCTACAGCTTGCTTTATTTGTGTTTTTGGCAACAGACACTTCAGAGACTGGATTGTTTAAAAAAGCCTGTTTTCTTCACAGTTGCTAGACTTCACTGTAACATGCCTCTGGCTCTTTAGTTTTTTATTTTTAAATTATTTTTTATCACATTGTGTGAAACATGAGTCATTTCTAGAACTTCCTGCCACATAGATGAAAGTTTAGGAAATGTGATTTTTTTTCAGATAACATATTGTTGTTCGTTACAATAAGGACTAGCACCAACAAGTTTAGTTTTCTATTTTGGCTACAGATTCACATCTTAACTGCTACTCTGAGGACTGGGACAGGGCTTGGTTGAGGACAACATTTCTAATGTGGGTGTTGTCTGGGCTTAACGTCAGGCTGAGTCTCAGCTGACAGCTCAGGTGGTATAAGGGTGAGGGAGGCATCCTCCCTTCTGGCAAATAGCAATACTCAAGAAATGATGAGCCGGCAAAGTTATCTCATTTATTTTCCTCTTGAAGGGCACTAGCACAGCATGACATAATGTGGCAGGGTTTTGCCGGTCCACCCATGTTGCAGGCCCTCTGTGCAAACTATATTTGATGTATAAGCGTAGTAAATAATTGACATTAGTGGATGCCTGGGCATCATCCTTCCTTCATGGATCTCTGTATCCCCAGTCCCATCATTTACACACAAGCCTTGCAGAGAGACCAGCTGAGATCTAATGCAGACTACTCTGTCTTTGTATAATGCGTGGCCTTCAAATAATGCACAAGAAACTCCCTTCAAGTTTCATATTGACGTTAGCTCTGGCCTTCATCAAAAATCTCCTAAGTAAATTAAATCTCAAACAAGCTATCTCCTGAGACTTAGGGAACACTTTGGTCCTCCATACGAAGCACCATGAGATTGTATAGTCCTTTGCACTTTAAGAAGCATGTTTGCCTGTCTTACAGAGCTCACCTCTCAGAGCCCATGAGTTATGTTTTCCTTTTGCCTCTAGCAGTTAGCCACAGTTTTTAGGCTGTCCTTCCAAGGGCAACCTCTGTCTCTATGCCTCTTGCAAATAATGGCAGTCATTATGTGTGAAAGTGGTGCCTGCCATCCCTTTTGTATTGGCAGAGTCAGCTGAAGTGCTCTCTAATGTGAGTAACTCTCTTGTGACTTTTTCCTTCACAACTTGTGTAAATTGGCCTTCTTAGGGCAAGGCTTAAGTTACAACAATAGTATAGCCAATAATGTCCTGCAAGACACTTCAGACTCAGGTTCCTCTGGCATTTCCTCAGGATCATTGAGGATCCTAGCTTGGAACGTGCTAACTGTTCTGAATCCCTATACATCTGTCCTATACACCTAATAGAAAAGAGTTTAGATGCCTTAATTAGTGTTACATGTTCCATTCCTTGAACTGGCCATCTTAGTCTTAGGTATTATTTAGGCACAACTCTAAAGTCTGTTTCCTAATGCTGATCCTTGTCAATACTTTGTTAATGATAAAGACCATCTAGAAATACCTTCTCTTTCAAAACACTTTTCCTCAGGCAAGCCACAAAGAGTAAATCCCACCCAGGACTGTGCCTGCCCTTCTGACACTGCATGGGATTTAACAAATTTAGCTATCTATAGTACAGCTATTTAGATCTCAGCTTGTTTTGTAGATACCTTTTGTACTCAGCAAGGAAAAACAGGCGTTTCTGGGCAGTGATTCATCTCACTCTAAGTATGAAATAGGTCAGATGAATAATATTCTTGGACTGGGGTGAAATGAACCAAAATGAACTCCAGAGACTATTTCAAGGGCCTAATGCCAGATTTGGATGATGCAAATATCACGTAAGCTTCTGTCCCTAGTAAGTAAAAAGACATAGTCACTTCTTAATTCCTCTGAAGAGTGACTCACAAACTGTAATAAAGAAATGGGCAGGGAGCTGCCATGCAGTCAATAAAAGCCACAAACCAGAGGGAATTGCAGGGACTGTAGTCTGTCTTTATTTCCAATGACGTATGCCTCAGACAGAGACACACCTGAGAGAGGGTCTCCTGCGCCATGATCGGTAGCTGCAGCTGGGGCAGAGGATGACAAGCAGAACAGTAGGTTGGAGTAAGCAGCAACATTGATGAGGAACAAACAGCCTCAGCTGAGCCCTAGGGATAAAGCTGTGTCTTCCCACCCTTACAACAGTGGACAAGGTATCTTTTCTGCATAGAAGTGGCAGACATTCTTAAAACAAAATTGCAAAGTGGGCATAGCAGCTTATTCTTAAAAACACGATATATGCGTTTCGTCTGTGTAAACAGGTTTATTCTGTAAAAGAGGAAAGGGGGAGTATTTCCTTTATCCCTGGGGGAAATGGTGTCCTACTTCTATCTAATGGAATCTTCCGAGATGCACACAATAACAGTGATCATTGTGAGGAAGAGATGGCGGTTTTCAGGGCTCTGCTTCAAATGCCCGAACTTCTACATGTTAAAGGACACAGTTATCAGAAAGTACTCAGCAGTTGCCTTCATTAAATGAGTCCCTTCCTTTCGAATTTTGAAGTCAATCATTAGTCATTCTGAATATCTCAGGACTGATTCTCCAACAATTGCTTTGGTTCTGTTGCTTTTTACTGGAACTGAAGGAATCAATAAGCAGAACAGAACTGTAGCATGTCAAAGAGCACTAACAAGAGGAAGGTAACAAGAGATCTTCTGCTCTAAGTTAAGAGAATCTCCTCTGACTGGTTGTTTAAAAATCCAGGTTTAATCCATTACCGTTTTCTTTAGAAAACAAAAATCACTATTTTTGCCTTAGCAACTTATTAGAATAAGTTATTCTCCAGACTAGACCTTTTTGTGAAAATGACTCCTTATGATCCTTATATGTAATATGTTTGCACCATCCTACACCCAGTGAGACAGTAACTTTGGTTGACATTTGTGTTATGTAAGATTTTGCTTACTTTATTGACATTTGTCTTTTTGCTTGGCTATGAATGTTTGATTTTTAGCCTGTCTCCCTAACAGTGCCTGTTCATTCCAAAAACTTGTTTGTATCTTTACCTTGTTAATTTTTAGAACAACAGCTCGTGGGTCAACCAGGTCCCCTTGCTAAGGGTCTGATCTTGCAAGTCTCAGCTCTCATAAGATTGGGCCCTTCGACACCTGCAAGTTACAATCTTTTTTCTTTATTTATTGATGTGTTGAGACCCCTGAGTAACTAGGTTGGGCTGGGCCAGCTGTACTAGCAAAACGTCGTGAGCCCGGCGGCCTCCATGCCAGTGCAGGGGCTCGGTGGCCTGTCCAGGGGCTGCTGCAACTCATGGGCAGCTGAGGAACCTGGCTGAGCTTTGCTAAAAGCAGCACCTCTACAGGCACATGATAAAACTGCTTGAGACCATGACTTAGAGCCCTCACTCTGAATGCCAGAATTGGTACCTTCCTCCTGAAGGGTCAGACACTTGGTCTAACTTCTGTCACTCTTATTCAATTTCTTACTGAAGGGATGTTGGTTTTCGTCCTGGTTTAGCCAGGATAGGGTTAAGTTTCCCCAGCAGTGGGGGGGGAGCTCTAGCCGGGTTATTCAGATACCATGCGGACGTCACATCCTGGTGCTGAAGAGAGACGGTCGGTTAACACGTGTTATGCCATCGCCCGGTTCTCACTGCTGTATTGGTAGATATTTTGCTCTGTTCATTGTTATTACTGTTATTCTTGTTATTGTTGTTGTTTGTTGTGTTGCTGTTGCACTGTTATATTAAACCTCTCCTTATCTCAGCCCCGGGGTTTTGTATTTCATTCCCTTTGTGGGGGAGGGGCAGCGGCCACGTGGTCTCAGACCCCGGCAGGGACTAAACCACCACAGTTTTTTAGAATTAGTCATCGCTGGAAGGACATCTTCAAGCTCTTAATTATGGAGCAATTATTCAAACTATACACACTTGTATGGACCAAGTTTTTACATTTCTTTTCGTCAGTATTTTAGATGTGCCAGTTTACTTAATTAGCTAAAGTAGGATTAGTTAGGAAAAAGATTAGGCTGTTTCCCCTTTGAATTAAACTATCCATTTGTTGAACATTCCCTATTATCACAATTACAATACATATCATATTAATGATAGTTCATTTATGGTTTGTCTCCCTGGATAAACCATTTATGCAGATGACAAACTGTAAAGGTCTAAGCAGTGACTTCTAACACTCCCATTTGAGTCTTAGTCCCAACTTGTCCCAGCTCTACTTACAAATATGATCTCTTTTCTTTCATTAGTATGTCCCCACATGTCATACTTAGGCATCCTCTGAAGGGTTATAAATTTTATTTTAAATATTCAAATATATGTCATACAACTTTTTGTTTTAGGATTTCCACTTGGTAAGAGATTGAGTTGCCAGCAGAAGGAAGAAAAGCTTCATCTATAATATAGAACAAGAACATTTTATATTCAACCTGCTGGGCAGAGCATGAGAAATGAAAAACATGTTTCTTTATGGAGCTTGAGACACTCTTTATTTTTTTCAGAACTTGTGATGTAGAGTGGTTCAATTATAAACAAACTGCCTAAGTCATGGTCAAATGCATTGACTTGGGAATCTAGGTCTTTCAAAGGGAAGTTGAAAAGTGTATGTCTCTCATGTATGCACTACACCATCATTAACATCTACCAGACATGCCTTAGTTTATATGCAGCATCATCAAGTCACCTTATTGTCTTGCTCAAATAAATTCTGAAGCTCTATTAGATTTACCATTACACTGTGCTTAATTTCCCAGAAGTCTATATTAGTTGCAGTTTTACTTTCATTTTTTCCCCTGTGATAACGGCAGGGCCTGTTACATGTTTTTCAAGTGTTGTGTTTTCTTTGATGAGTTTTATCTCTTTTTGAACAAGTAGTATTGTTACTAGAGAGCCATAATAGCTTGAACTATAAATACACAATAATATCACCTGAAATTTTCATGTTTGAGATTGAGTTATATGAAAATCTATTCTAGCCTTTCTTTTTTAAATGGGAAATGTCACAAGAGAACTTCTTTTTTAAAAATAGAATATTTGTGAGGATTTTTTGTTCAGTTAGTGCTTTATTTTTATTTTATATGTTTGTTTTATATTCTTTTATTTGAGAGAATAGGAACTTTTCTTGATGTTCCTAATCCAAAATCCTCATATTAATAGTTTCCAAAGAAGGAATTTTCCTGCCTGTTTGAATGTTTCTGCAGATTTTTAAACCAGAGCACTGTTTAAATTACATTATCTAAATGATCCCAGATAGACAGTGATACCCTAACAGATTACAAATGTATCTACTTAGAAAGTGAGGCACAGAGAGCTGAAACATGAAAATATTTGCTTTTATTAAAACAAGTCTTTCATGAGGGCTATTCTTTGACAAGAGAGTAATTTTTTTACATATATACCTCCAATGTCCTAAAAATCTTTGGATCAAAAGCCATCCATTCTATCTTAATTTCATAAAAGAATACCGTATCAGCAGACCTTCAAAGACCTCTCAGGAGAGGATGGATTGAAGTAGGGTTAGGGAGGAGGAGAGTAATTGTTCAAGTATGGTATTATCAAGAATACCATTGTTTTGTAAGGAATCCAGTCTCTTTACAACCTTAACAATTTGCAGAGAAATTACTGTACTAATTACTAGAACGGTATGAATACACAGAAATAGAGTAGGTCAAAGAGTCTTCCCTGAATAAGCAACTGGACTGACTGCCAATGTGGTAAATTGCTTTACTGAAATGTCAATGAATTATTCAAGAGAATTCCTTTTTGTCATCTCTTTGTGGTTTTTCTTCTCCTTTCCCCTGATAATAAGTGAACACACAAGTTCCTGTGTGTTCCAGGAACAAGTTCCAGCAGTTCCAGCAGTTCCAACATTTCCAGGAAGCAAATGTTTGCTATCCTTCATATTGACAAATACAAGAAAACATGGCCACTGCCCAAAGAGCTGTTCATGATCATGTTCACGCACTATAGTCAACATGCCACAGGGGACGAAGAAATAAGTATTGAGATACTGTAGCAAAAAGGTGCTAAGAGCTGAAAAGCAAAATTGAAGGTAAACTGACCAGGGGTCTAAGCCTGATCATGGGGCTGGGCATTTAAAGGAGGATTAAGTGAAGTATCTATTTTATGAGAAATCTTATTTTTGCACCATTTGAGAGAGCACGGATTAGGAGACATTTCGATGAGTAGGAGATGCTTCCCAGAATCTTGCGAATTCTCTCAGAGATATGATCAGAGGACATGTTCTTCTCCACAGAGAAATTAAAAATAAATTTGTGTATCTATCTCAGACCCCACAACTGAAGAGTTGAAAGAAATAAACAAGTGCAAATATTCTGCCTGAGCCAGACCTGGACTTACTAAACACCAAAGAGCTGTGTGGATTTGTATGTTCAGAAAATAGATGTTTAATTGTCATCTGGGCAGCAGGTAGAGGAGAGAAAGGAAGACTGTAACTCATGAGAAAGGAGAATGTAATTTGGGATTAAGGGAAATTAAAAATTGCACTCTTTAAGGGCAGATCTGCAAAACCATTAGTAAACTAAATGGAAACGGACTCTTCAAATAATGTATTAAATTATGATATTTTATTCATATAATAAATTACTTTTTTGAACATCAGTTTTTGTATAGCAGGTATGGTATGTATGTTCTTCCAAAACTACCAAAAAGGTGTTGCTCTACCTGGGGATATAAAACCTTTACCCTGACCTTGCAACCAGATATGTGCCCAAAAATCCTTACATGAAAATATTAAACAGATCTTTTCTTGCAAAAGAAACTCTGCTGGTAGCCTGAGTCAGGGCTAAGCTCAAGATCTTACTAGACAACAGATACATATAAATACAAGAGTTAAGAGCATTTAGGAAACAGTGAAATTTAATAGACATCTTCTTAGACCCTCTCTTTGTCATTTTAAAAAGTTTATTCCTTGTATATTAATACTCACATTCTTCTAAGAAAAGCTGGTTTTTAAGCACCAGAATTTGAATAAAAGGAGATTTACTTCATCCTTTTCCTATTATATTCACCTTCTGTGGTTTTGGAAGAAAACTGAATAAAAATCACATATGAAGTGTGGCTTTATTTCTACTTTTTCTTTATTTCTTTTTATGTCAGTGTTTATACGGTAATCTATCTGATCCATCAATAAAAACAATATCTAGATTATTTTACCACCCTGGAAATTTTATCTTATTGTTGTGCTTTGTTTGCTGAATTATAAAGGAATTATCAGAAATAGTTATTACTTCTGCTTTGCCCCTTATATTAATGCTATATTTCAGTGTACTTCTTTGACAGACTCATTAAGACAGAAAGGCAGGCTGGAAAGCAGTGCATCTTCTCCTGCATTTTAATATAGTGAATATATAGCAAATGTTTCACTGCCGGTTAGAACTGACTAAAAGGAAACATTTCACAGTCTTAAAAACCTGACTTTCTCTGACTGTGCCTTGGGTAACAAGGCTAAAGATAATATCTGGTCATAAATATAAAGCAATGATGAAATTATTCTTTTCTTTCTTCACAGTTTCTTGTAAGGTTTCTCAGGTTTCAGAGTTAAGGGAAGCATTTTAATACTTGAAGTATTTTGCCATTGCAAACTTACCCATAGAGTTCTTCTGAAGACTTTGGAGAGCTTGATTTTGCAAATAAACTTTCAGCGTGGATTAATGGCACCACGTTTGGTCACTATCTTGTTTTAATTTGAGCAGAATTGTACTTTATAAGCGAGCTGCATTTCCTGAGAGAGTTTTCAAACTTTTTGCCTTGAATGAGACAACAACTTTCTGTCATTCTGCATTGCAAGGAATTCATTGTCCTCAACAAGTTTTATGTTTGTTCAAGCAGCACCCGAACAATATAATTTCTGCAATAACATAGCACTTTCCAGTTCAATGTATTAAAGATATTTGTGTTCTACTTATATATTGCATCTCCTATCATGAGAAAAATCATACATCTTCTTCTACTTATAACAAAGCAAACCAGTAAGTTTCCACTTAACACTGAAAACCAAAACCCAGTTAGTCCTGTATCCCTCGAAGCAAAGACATATCTAATTCTAACTGACATAAAATCTAAATTAAGTAATAAACCAGACATAAACGTTAGAAAAGCAGTTAGGAATCATATTAAGGAGCCAAGCATTTCCACAATTACAACATAAGAACTGAAGGTCAAGGTGAGTTTAGTATTTGCTGAATGTGCATAACGTTTTAATTGTTCACTTTAAAATAGAAACATTGTGAAGACATCCATTTTGATGTGCAACCTTGGAGAATAGTTGTATTTGTCACTTTCATGCACTCCTTGCTCACACAAGATGGTGTTCACTTGACAGCAATAGTCTCAGGAGAACATCAATGAAACTTTGTGGAGACCTTGTATTTGTGTTATAATGTGAAATATATGAATATGCATTGGCAACATTATTTCAATAGAAGGTTGTTGAGGCTTCTGCTACAGAGGCATTAGAAGGTCAATTGTGAGATTTAGATTGGTGTAATGCTTTGAATTCAAGGCTACAGAGACCACTTGAGGTTTCCATTATGATAGTTTGATGAGGTGATTAGTCTAGGAAAATTATTCCATTTCAAACCTGAACCATTAGAAGAATCATTATACATTATGGGACATTACACTATATTCTGGCAGAGTGATTATTTCAGTATTGTATTCACAGTACAATAAAATGAACAGCAAATTAGAAACTCTAAGCATGACTTTTGAGTAGCATTATAGGCAAAGACTGAAAACCAAATGACAGTACATTGCTTAGTACATGAGAAATTGGAAGAAATGTGAGACAGTTAAAAGACAGAATCAGAAGAAGATAATATCGCTTGCAAGAGCTGACTAAAGAAATGGGTGGTCATAGAATGAGACAGGAAATACTCCATCATTAATAAGAATCAGACCTTAGATGCAGGATGCCTGGAAACAAGATCTATGACCCTCCTAACAGATATTTGTCTTGCTGCTTCTTAAAGACACCTGTTAGCAGAGACTGCATAATCTCCCCAGACTATCAACTCCACAGGTCCACTATTTTTATCAGTTTTGCTAATATCTAAACCAAATTTTTTTGTCTGCTATTTAAGTTTATTGCTTCTTTATGCATATCACATACCCTCTGTACAGGAAGCAGATTTTTGCATCTTTCAAAACTATTGGTATGTTCTCTGCGGTCTTTTCTCCATCAGAATAAATAACCTCTATTCATTCTATCATGTTTCAATGGTCATTATTTCCAGGCTTTGTTTTTCTGGTATTTCTCGGTGTGCTCTGATTGATCAACATCTTTCATGACATATAGTACCCCAGCCTGGACTTGTTCCTCCAGTTAAACCCTTGTTAGTGGTAAGGTTAACTTCATCTGTCTGAAAAGACAAACAGAAAATGAAGAAATGGTCATTTTCCTGAACAGAAAAGAATGATTAGTTTAACTGTTGAAAAGTATTTTGGCCAAAAGTTTAGATTATTTAAAATACATTCCACGTGCACATCAACATGGCTTTGAATGGACTTGGGATTGGGGGTGGAACTAATATCTCTGATCTTTTCATATTTAAGTAAAATGTTCTCTTATTTGAGATTTTTTTCAGTCTGAAACCTTTTCAATATCCATTGGTATGACTCTTCAAGAAAAACATGAAATTGCACATGAAATATTGTACATAACTTACTATCTAACCATGTATTTGTCCCAGCCACTCTAAATATTGGACTGTTACAAGCCTCCCTTTGGAAACAAGTGTTATATTTAATATATCTCATCCTGCTTTGTGTAATTTTGCATGCCTTGGAAAGGAAGTGATTTGTTAGGTGATAAATTTACAGCTGGCAAATACATACTTGCTACAAAAGTCCAGGCAATATCTCTAAAATTTCAGTGGAAGCTAACAAATTGTGTGAGTGAACAGTGCATAGCACGTCAAACTTGACAATATGTGTTGGCAATGTTCATTTGAATTGCTCATACACATCACCTCATTAAAAATTAATTTGCAACCACACAGAGGAAAGTCTTGATATCATTGTGGAAATCTCAATGAAAAATACTGTTTAATGTGCACCATACACTAAGAAAGGGAAGAAATACCTGAAGGATGAAATGGAATGGAAAATAGTGAAAATTTCACTGTCTTGATAAAAATGGATGCATGAACCGTACAGATCTTGAGTTTTCTTCCCAAAAAAGGATGGATCACAAAATGGACAGCAAAGATGAGTATTAAGAACATCTATTAAAGGATGCCAAAAAGAGAACTTACACTGGAAACTTGCACAAAAGAATCCATGATAGAAGTAATCAAGGCAATGAACTGTGCTGAGATGATAAATAAGACAACTCTGCTCACCCTTTCCTTATGTAAAAAGGAAAAAAGTGCCAGTGAAAAAACAATTGAAAGCAAAGCCATACCTACCCAAAACAAATCCCTCATATTCCCTGGCTATGTCCAAAAGATGGGACACAGCAACTTTTCCCAGCTCCCAGGAAAGAAGTGTGTAGCTCACACAGGTCCCACCTAAACAGTGCAAGAAGACTATGGATTTCCCCCTTGTTTACCTATTTTCCAGAAGAAGAAAAGCCCATTATGCAGATCAAAATCCATCTATCTTGACCAGGGACCTCAGTGGCAGATCAGTTGGTGGTGAGCAGCTGCCTTATTGTTTGCCAGTAAGTTGTACTAGTCATAGATACTATGACAATACAATGTTGATATAAAAATAACAAGAGAATACAAAGTGAGGAAATAAACACATGTGGATAATGAAAACATTCAGATTACTATTACTATTAGGAAGGAGATAAACCTCACTAGCATGATTGCATGATTTTATTATGCATTACTATATTATTATTTTCTTGACATATTCTTTAGAGTATCTGTTCCAGACCATTATAAGAAATGGAGAGATTAGAAAAGGGATTGTCTGTTTAATGTATTATGAAAAATTTAAACAAAGATTAATAAAATGGTAAGAATCACTGTTTTAAATGTCTAGGTAACATGAAATTCAGAGCACTATTTTCCCCACCAATCTGTTGCTTAATTTTGTTTTTTACATTTTGATCACATTCATTTCATACCTGTTTAGTGACTAATGTGGCAATGTTTGCTTAACAATCAGTGTTGCAGATGGTGCCATGCCTGGAGGTGGAACCATGTATGGAAATTTCATTATAACTTGAGAAATGAAACTGTCAATTTCGATGATGCTATTATGAAAAAAATTAAGTTTCATGCAATGTTAAAATGCTGGCATAATGACAAAACTGTAAAAACAAGGGAATGTTGTGCTAAGGCTTTCAGAAACTGCTTTAGTTTTCTCCCAGAGACTAGCAGCAGGTATAGCCCTGTGTGCTCTCAGAGGAGGAGTTAATATATCAGGATGGATGCTGCATTTCCCAAAAAACCTAAACAGCAAGTTGCTTTAAGAAATATCTTTATTTTGTTATTGTTACTGCCTTGTGACACTTAAAAGAAATACATGTTGAAATATTCAGTCTCTTGTATAACAGCACTGCAAATTTCTGCCTAACTGTGATGAGGAAATTTTCACCATGGTTAGTGCAGACAAATCCATTTTTCTTCTGCTGTGTTTATCTCAGACAACTTTACAACTCTCTCCACCACCTACTAATTTGTTACTTTTGAGGCATTTTAGGGATAGTCATATTTTCTTAGGAAACATCAAGATAGTATTGTCATACCTAACTTTGCCTATTAATCTGACACAGAGTTTCACAACACCTGTGGTTCCTACATATGACAAAGCATGTTGTGATGCACATGTCCAAGCCTGCACTCTGACTTGCTGTTGTATGTCTGGCTTCCCAGACCTCTCTCCTGGGGCTGGTGGAAGACTTCTGTCTTGTAGCACGGTAGCCACATTTCCTCCAGCTAACACCAGCCAAATGTGCTTTCCCTGCACCCGGTGCTGCTCATGTGTTTCACATGAAATGACAATGCAAAAAAATAATCAGCTCTGTTGATCTGCACATCCGTAGGCTGAGGAAAGAGTTAACCTGCACGGTATTTCTTGCTTGCTCCCACCAATAGCCACAACAGTAGTGACAAAAGTCTCTGTGCTTGTCTGGAAGAGTTTAAAATAACAGACCTAGTACTCTTAATTGACATATATGCTTCAACAGCAACCCCTTATATAAAAGGGTTTTTTTTTTAAAAAAGAAAGCTGGTTTATCTCCTTTATTTTTGAATGTTACATAATGCATCACATTGCTTGAAGTAGGTTTCATTAGTGAAACATGTGAAGATCATCATATTTCCATTGGGAAGTTTCAACTCTGTCTTGCAACTTGCCTAATACTTAAAATAAGCTTCTTGTTCATAGTTCTAGTACTTAGATTTAGTAATTAAGTTACATCCCAAAATGCACTGTAGCAATAATTTAGGGTATTTCTGGCTTTAGGGGCCTGTGTGCTAATTGTAGAAACAAATTTATTCACAGTAAATTAAGACAAACAGGAAGGCCTTCAGCTGAAATACTGTGGAGAATGTTTGCTAAAGCTGAAATGGATTAAAAAGCTTCAGTAAGGGTTTGTACTAGCAACCTAAATGAAACATATTTCAGAATTTCAACATAAATATATAATTCAGTTTTTAAAATACCTAGGGAATGTTAACTGAGAGTCATGCATGCTAAATCTTGAAGAAATGCTACTGCTTTAAATGCTTTAAGCTTTGCTAGCATAACAGGCAGAGTGTATTTCTACTTAATGGAGAACACAAAGTCTGTTAAAATGTTTAAGTATATTTTCATAACCCATGAGAGAGCATCTGCTTGTGCTTCATTTTGTACAGGTGCATCCCTAGATTTAACTTTGATCTTTTGGATGATCATTATATTTTGATTCACTGTTATACAGCTGTAGTTAAAACATGGGTAGTTGAAACTGCCTGTAGTAGAAAACTCTCCACTTAGATATTGCTGGGTTTTATAGAATGCTTTTCTATAGCATACAACTTCCATTGTAAAATCTGAAAATTAGATAATCACATAATAAAATTATTAATACCTGGTGTCTCACCCATAGATGACCAGCAGATTTAAACATTCTGACAATAATCTGATAACTATTGTTAGCATTGCATTAGTTCAGCAAATATTACTTTTCATTGGACCAAAAGCATTTCTGAATGTAATGAGATTGGTCTCCTACTTTGGGTTTTATTTTCCCTTTGATAAGTACTTGTGATGGTTTCAAAGTTATGCCATATTTTTTTCCATGGTTATAGGACTACTTGGTGTATAGGCTACAAATCTGACATACACACTTGCATCATTTAACCACAAGAAGGACACATGCATCCTTTTTTCCTTTCAGCCAAAGAATAGGGATCTTATCAGTCCATGGAGCAAGGAGGCTTTATCTCTTCTGGGTATACATCAAGACAACTTTGTAATACAGCCCAGCAGTGGTGCACAGGCTCATGAAGGGACTGTCCTGTGCAGTGTAGGGTGGGCTCACACCCCCCTGGCTGCACCATCTCCTCCCTGGGAAATGCAGTGCAGTGTTGTGTCATTCAAGTTCAGCTGACGAAGAAAGAGAGGATCTGTTTCCCCTTTGACTCAACCTTTTTTTCTTCCTTTTTAACACTGATTTCTGTTCCTCACATTGCTGAAACTGAACAAATAAACTAAAGAGAAAGATTAAAAGACTGCATGGCTGGATGCTTGCACTAAATTATAAAAATAGATTATTTAACACTTCTTTGTGGACAGTTAGGGTCATCAGTGTGTCCCTGAGGATACCTAGCTGCCTATATGAAACAGATTCTCTCTGCATTTGTTGTCCTAATGATTCACATGCTACTTCAGAGCATCCAGTTTCCTGATTCTGAAAAAAAATCTCAAATTTGGTCTCTGAACATCCCTCCTAGAGGTAGTTTCACTGCAAAATTTGAAATGTTTCTGATCTAGCAAAGATTACAGGGGTAAAGCCCAAAGGATATGCTACCGCAGAAGACATAGCTCAGTTTTAGGCAGTGGAGTCTTGGCTATTTACAACACAACTTGTCCCTAAGCTCCTTTGTAATTTGAAAGTATACTAAGGATATGTATCATAGAGCAGTATCTAAGTTCCCATTTTTTACCCTCATGGCATGGCTGAGTTTTCATGGTTTCTAGAAGTTAAGTCAGTGTAACTGTTTTGACTTCAGTGCCACATATAGAAGAACCAACCCACATTTTGTTCATTTTGGAATATTTCCTCTAAGAAAATAAATGCAATTAAAAAGACATTTATTAAATGACTGTCCATTTTTCTCTGCTACTGAATGTGTTCACTGTTCAGAGTTTAATTTAGTTACTTTACTTTTCAGAGATTTATTTTAAGTCTTTCCTGATTTGTTGAAATACAATTTGCACGTTGTATAAGCTGTTTATAGATTTCAGCTGCTAGAAGGTTGTTAGGGATATGAATCTATTTTGCCTTCAGGCATGCTTGTCAAAGACTGATCTGCAAATGAAAAAATAATTACATACTGTTTCAGATTATGTTTTGATGGTAATTTTGATACCCAATACAATTGAAACAGGCTTTTTCTTTAGGGGAGAACAAAAATGGAGAAAAAACACTTTGTTCCAGTGGAAGGAGCAGAGTCATTTATACTTATTCTAAAAAAACTGTAATCAGGATTGGAAGTGCTCTCTGTGAAGAGCAAGGGATATCATATCTGAGAGACAGAATGGGTTTGATTTGTCATCTTCCCCTTTCAAAGCCTAGCTAAGTGAAATATCTATAGCACTTCAGAAAAGGATTCCTTCACCTAATCACTTGTCCCCACAGATAGTTGAACAGATATGTATTCTAGCTACAGAGGGGTGAGAAACAAGCAGAGAGAAGCTAAACCCCGAGCTCTGGGTGGCAATACCTGTAGGCAGTTTGTCTGTCTTCTGTTCCCTTCCCAAAGAGCATCTGTCTCACGGCTGGATATGAGGGAGCTCTTCAGCTCTGACAGTACAGGAGCAACACCTCCCTCACAAGTAGTGACAATGAACTGTGTTTTGCTCATAGTTACCTATAGTTAGAACACTCATTCATTTAAAAATGCAGAGGGGAGGAGAAAATGAACACAGTTTTTGTCATCAATTTTAGTTTTCTGTACCTGCTTTACTTGATTTCTTAAATCTGTCAGGTTTAGCAAAAGTAAGGTTGGTAAAAGAATAAAGAATAATCAGAATCCAGCTCTAAACCTATAACGAATGAGAGTTTCTTGCTAATGTTTTTCTTGGGGAGAAAAAGTAAACTGGATAGGTGAACTATAAAGCGGGCAAAAAACTGTCTGAATTGTTGAGTGTGATCCCAAGTGCAATTGACGGCTGCTTACAAGCATCCTTCTCAGAGGTCACCACTGGAGCCCACATCATTCATCATTTTCATTAGCGATGTAGAAAGGAGATGGTGCACACCCTCAGCAAGTTTGTGGGCCTCACCAAGGTGGGGGGAGCCATGGGTATTCCGGAGTGCATGGCCACCTTTCAGAGGGCCCCCAACAAGCTGGAGAGATGTGCTGACAGAAACCTCATGCAGCTCAACAAGAGCAAATGCAGAACTCTGCATCTGTGGGGGAATAACCCATGCAGCCCCCACACAAGCTGGGGATGACCAGCTGGGGAACAATTGGGAAGGAGAGGACATGGGGGCCTGGCAGATACATGATGGGCAGGAATGAGCAGCACGTTCTGGTAGCAGTGAAACCAAGCCCTCATTGAAACGGTGCTAGCACACGTATAGCCAGTTCAAATTAGATATGAGGAAAAATGTCCTCACAGTGGGAGTGGTTAATCCCAGGAGCAGGTCTCCCAGCAAAGCTGTGGAACATGTGTCCTTGGAGATATTCAAAACTCAGCTGGCCAAGGCCATGGGCAATAAAGGATAACTGGAGCTAGACCTGCTTTGAACAGGACCTTGGATCCAGGGACTCTTACTACCTAAATTATTCTGTGTTTCTAAATCAAAGAAGAAAAACATAGACTATGTTTCACTGCTCCTAAAGGTAAAGCTTTATGTGGGCAAGGGACCTTGCTCCCTGCTCCATCTCACAGATCAGAAAAGTTTCTGACAGTGAAGCAAACACTCAGGAGGATGGTGGAAGAAGGGAAACAGCTTCCTTTTGGAGACATCCATAAACAGCAATAGTGTCTTTGGATTATAAAAACTGCAGCCTGGAAAATTATTATATCAACCAAACTGTTGGCATAAATTGACCTAAATTATGTAAGTTTGGCATAATTTTATCTGTTTACATGAACTGAGCTGTATGATGAGCTATTTTTAACTGACGATAATGAACTCCAACAGCTTACAGGACAGATGAGAAAGATGGGCCCAACTGTGCAGAGATAAGACTAGAAATCAGAAGTCTCCTCACACATCTACTGCATGTTAAATATTTTTCATAAATGCTTTGAAACAGCTCAGATGGAAAATACTGTACAAATGTAAAATAATATTACTGATATTACTGTGCTTTGTATAAATGCTCCTAGCAATAAAAGATGATGAGGAACACAATCCTGCTACCCCATAAAATTTATATTAAGGAGAATTACCTATGAACAGAATCTTTTAAGAGACTCTCATTAAGGCTCAGCTATCCTTCACGCAATACCAAATGATTAGTAACCACAGTGAAATAATCTTCCACCTGGCAGATAAATGTACAGTATGTCACAAATGGGTACATTAAATAACAGAAACGGAGAACAGACAAGTAAAGACATAACAAGAAGAATTTTAAAATAATTCAACCGGTAGGTTGTGGTTAGCTACTGTTACCAGTTTCCAGAAAGTGTTGTCTTTCCAGTAGCAGCCAATCTATATATAGACATGATTTTCATTTTATTGAAAAGCATAACGCTCTTCTAGTCTCTTATGTTCTGAAGACCACAACGCTTTCTACCATAGTCTCCAGTGGCCATAGGCTATCGCTTAGTGCCTCTTGCTAGAACATATAGAACTGTTAAGTCTTTCATTTTCAAGTTTACAAGACATTGGGATAGAAGAGAACAGACAAATATGAAATGTTAAAAATCCTGTCAATGATCATTACATATGTATTCTAGGATGTCAGTGTTTTCTCTGGGACAAAACTTTAAGCCATTGTAAAGATCCACATTTCTGTATTTGAAACATTTCAGACTCCTTTTCCGTGCTGCCTACATAACCAGTGCACCTTTCAGTCTGAACAACCATTTTCTGCAGGATTTCTAAATGAAGAGAAACTTTTACCTCATGAAAGCTCAAAACTAGGTGAGCTACTTATGGTAGCTACTTATTTTATATCACTGCCTGAATTTCTTTGACAATGATTAGAGATTCACAGAAACAAGAGGGAAATGTGAAGCTACAAAGGTTAAGGTATCATTGCAATAATTCCTGACATTTTAAGTAAGTAGCAGAAGAGAGGAGAGAATTTGTATTATATAACTTTTCCAAACTGACAAATTACAGGAATGCAATCACTGAGTAGTCATATATTAGAACTGAGTGAAAAGGAATAAAAAAATAATAAATATGAAAAAATTTTCTAATTAAAAGATTTTGTTGACTATGTTCTAATGTTTTTTTTGGAAGTGTTTAAACAAATCAAGATTTGTGTTGGCTAACACTCAAGATTAATCACCAAAAGACATTTTTTGGTGACTAAACAAAAGTCAAGTGAAAGCCAATTACCATTTATAAGCCACAAGAAAGAAACAATGCTAGTCACTATGCTTAGGTATAAAATCACAGCTGTAATAAGGAATTGTAGGTGACTAAATAATCCACAAGGTGGGAACTTTTTATTTTAAAAATGTAAAAAAATAAACAAATTTAAAACAAGTACTGTATATTCTCAGAAAAATTCATTAATTAGGTGTAAAGAGTAGACTCACTAAACATATTATTTTCATAATTTTTTTAGTTCTTCCACATCTAATCTTCTCTTAGATTGGAAATGGGATTAATTTATATACAAAGTTATGTACTAGATCAACTTAAAGGAGTGGCAAAGTTTTGTAGATTTTATTACCAATTCCATAGTTTCTTGCTATTTGTCATCAGCTACATCCAAGTTATGCATTAACCATTAAGTTTTGCTTTTCCAGAGTATCCTTCTTTAAAAGTAAGAATGTACTTGTCCTATTTCTGAAAGTCATTTTTGTTCAGACCCAAAGCCCACTGATGCTAAGGAGAAGACCGCAGTGTGTTGTTCCAAACACCGGTTTGAGACATATTTTATCATCTGCCAGACCAGATTATAACTAGTACATGCCTGGATACAAAAAGGAGCAGGAGGAGAGAAGACCCCTGGCATTTCCTGTGTCCCCTTCACAGGATTTAGGAGCTTTAAAAATGGGCTCACTTTCTGAGGTCAATGGCTCTTTCTTGCTTCTGTCCCCACAAAGGCCAGCAGCAGACAAGCCCCTAGCCTGGAGAGCAAATGGGCTTTGCTACCAACCCTGCTCTGCAATGCCTAGGAAAGCCAGGTGGTGAGAAAGGAGATTTTGCATCTTTTTACAAGGCAGGGTTCATCCTCAGTGTGAATCAGGGAATATTGGATAGTCTAGTTTATGATTTGCTATGGCTTGCACCTGAATGATGTTCTTGATACTCATTTTGAGTCTACATCACTTCTATGAATGATTTTAGAACACTCTGCTTTGATATGTGTTGCTGAATTTGATTGAGTAATCTTTAGCTACAGAATTGCCATTGCTGGTTTTGGATAAAAACAATATGCATTCTACTGCCTGGAGGAAGATGTATTCCTCTCCTATTTGATACCTGACATTGCTCCTGCTGAAATTTATTTGCTGTGATTTCTTCAGTAACCCATTTCTATGCCGTGGTTTGGTTTTTTTGTCACTGTTTTGATTTGCAGCTCTCTCAGTTCTTCAAATCATGCTTACCAAGATATGACAGAGTACAATTTTAAAGCAGGGAAAGCAGTAGTGACCACACAAATCCTTTTAAATCCAATCTGCTGGATAGCAAAGTAATACTTGTGATTGGTGGGAAATCTAGACATGCTTTTGATCTTCCTGTAGATAGAATTCCTCTACAAGATTTGCATTGGCTTTGCTTTTTCATTTCATGATTTTTAAAGTGATCATATATTTTGGGTAAATTAAAAAGGAAGTGATTTAGTGGGTATGTGCAGATATTTCCTCCTCATATTCTTGGTTGTGCTTTGAAGAACTTCTGTCGAATATGTAGTTCTATTATTAGCAGGGTAACAAAGCCAGTGAGTTGAACTGTGTATGACTGATGACCTGGTAGTTTATCCTCTACAGTCAGTGTTTAGTACCTGTTTTTAATTTAGAAAGTTATTATATATTCTATTCAACTTGTACATAACTTATATTAAAAGGTTAGATAATAACCATGCAGCTCATAGGATGGAAGGGAGCTCAAAAGTGTATTGTATGTTTTACATCCATTTGTGACAGTTCCTTGTAGACTATTTCTCAAAAGAGCAGGACTGCAAACAGAGAAGTGCGCACTTGGAAGTGTGCTCCTTACTGCTGGCTCTATTCTTAACCATTCAATCTTTCCAGCATGCTTTTATTCCTTTTCAGAATGCAAAATATTCATTAGCTCCATTGGCATAGCTGGAAAAAGAATTAAAGTGATGATGAAAAGATGATGCCTATAGCACTGACTAAAGCTATCTATCGTCTCCCACTTGGGTATACACCAGAATCACATCCAGGATGGAAAATGCAAATATACACAAAAGAAGAAATTAGGTATACTGGTGAAAATACTGAGTTAGGGGTGCTCAGCTGAGTGGCACAGAAGAGCTTAACTGGAAGACAGAAACCTGAGGGTACATCCAACATACCCTGGAGGTATACCAGCACAGGGTGACTGGCAGAGCAAAGCCTGGAGGGAAAGGGGGCAGAGGGAGCCAAATGAGGTTGTCATCTTCATACTGCCTCTTGGGTGGGACCTTGCAATGAATGGTCCTCAAAAACACAAAGGGTTTTGCTTCAAAGGAAGCTAGTTCATTCACTTCAAAAAAAAAAAAAAAAGGTGTACTGCTTACTCGCAGCTACACAGTGCAGACAGCTAAGGACCTCAGAACAAACTGAAGTTAAGTTACATGATAGTATATATGCTAGGTGTATCCATAGGCATCCGATTAGACTTTGCTTTGGTTCTACAGTCTAACACACAATTTCCTGCAGTGCACAACAACCCTGCTTCCACAACAGATGGGTAATTCTGGTATCGTGAAGTCTGCACATAAAGTCTGAAATAAAAGCTGATATAACAGCTGAAATAGCCACTAAGGATTAAAACTGCAGCCTGTGAAGGATCTCATCGTGGAACAGGGAAGTACCAATAATAATTTTTCTCTCTGAAGCCTTGCTGTGACATCACCTGCAACAATTTTGTTCAGTTCAAGGCATCCCTATACCAGAAAGATATTGATATATTAGGAGTGTAGAAAAGAGCAACAGGAACTGTTATGAATCTGGATAGATGCATTAAAAGAAGCATTGTTGAGAGAAAGAAATTATGGGAGGCTACCTATGTTTGAAGGAGGTTAAAAAGGGAAGGGCTGGATCACCACTAGGAGCAGTATGTTGGATTGCTTTTAAATTGGGAGTTTCATGCTGAATATTAAGAAAGAAAACCTTGGCATTATTTCTCAGGAACCCTGTAGCAGCTCTTCCACTGGGCTCCAGCCTATGCTTAGAATTGCGCTAATAAATGTTGCAGTAATGTTTTGCATTTGTATCATAACAAGGACCAAAAATGCTTCCACAACTGAAGACATATAGCTCTAGGCCCTTTCCCACCCTAATTTCCATATAGCAAACAAACAGAAAAATACTAACACTAAGTGCTCACTGGAGATAGTCAGCCAAATTATGCTCTCAGAAGTACTAGGTCAGTGAAGTCCATGCATACAGCCAAAAGCTGTTTTGACCCATGGTGTGAGATACAAGTAAAGCAATAATAATAGAACATTTATATCCCTCAATGAGGTCATATTTAATATTCTGTGAGAGTTTCTGGTCACCTTATTATAGTAAGGTTATTGTAGAAAGGAAGTGACAGCAGTGTGCAATCAGTATTGTATAACATAGAGGCTAAAGCATTTCAATTTTTTTCCAAATGTTTGTGAAAGTAGGACTGTGTTAAAATAAAAAAGGTGAATTGGAGAGGCATTGAGGTACACAAAGCCTGCCAGCTATTTAAATTCCAGTCAGAGATAAGAGCACAGGTTTGTCACTAATATAATGTGAAGAAAAGTTTAAAACAATGAAATAGCTATTATTTCTTTAAAGTGCAGTTAATAAATACAGCTGCAGTCACTTTGAATTAGATTATTGATGATTTGCAATAGGATATTAAAAGCTACTCACATCAGTGCTTTCCAAACAGTTTTTTTCCACCCATAGTACAATGGTATTTTGTTATGGATTAAATGTGCCACTTTCAATTTATATTGAGGAAATTCTGAGGACTACAAGGGCTGAAATCCAGTTTAAAGTGCAGTCTTTTGGAACTCGGTCTCAATTCCCAGAAAAAAAATTAAATGTTTCTGATTTTGCTGCAGCCACTTCCCACTCTCACTTGTCCCTTTGGGCACAGAAATCCAGAAACACAGTGGATTTGTCATGGGCATCGCTCCCTTCCTTTGGCTGAGGGCAGAATAAGTAGGCTGAAACACTAGCCTGAAATCTGCAGCCATACACTGTCTGTCTGCATTGGTACTAAATCCTAGAGGAGATTTTAAAGTTTTTGCTAATTACAGGACAGTTATGTAGAAAGAATATAACTTCCTTTTTTTTTTTTTTTTTTTTTTTTTAATTAAATCTAAATAGGTTTGTTTTTAATACTAAATCACTCAGTTTGTTTTCAATGGTTAACTTTACTGAGGACTCCTCTGTTGTTTGTATGGATTGTTTCTCTTTGTTCTGGCAGATATTCTGATTCCCTTCAAGCTGCTATTGATTTCAGCACAGAGAAGTTTCACCTCCACCATTTTAAATGCATTGTGTTCTTTAAAAGTGTGACATCAACGGCTGCCCATTATTTGATGCTTGTCCTTCAGGTCTGTGTATGGAGAGGATGGAAAACCTCTTGCTATCCTGCAGAGGGGTTGTATCACACCACCATTTGTGCCCTTGCAAACACTGTGTTATGAAATTATCCCCTTCTTAAACGCAAAAGATTTAACAAAGACTTAGATTAGGAGCTCAAATTGTTACTGATTTTGGAAAATACGAAAAATTTTACAGTCTTAATTTGAAAATTAAATTTGATCATTTTTAACCTTTAGTTTACCATGTCAATAATATGATTTGTGCTACAGTAACTATCTATTTATGTAGTAGGTATCTGCAAGTAATCAAATGGATTAAACTGATCTTGTGAATGACACCAAACACACTTTATAACAGGAAGGTACTAGAAGTAAAAGTAACAGAAAGCAGATAAACACATACACAACTGCACTGTCAGTCATCTGTAGCAAACTATTCACTTAGAAACTGAAAGGGCATAAAATATTTACCATTTAAAGAGAGGAAACGAAAGAGAAGTGTGGCAGAGGGAGAAACATGAAGATCAATACTATGATTCACATAAATATACCTTCTGATACTGAGGTCACAAGGCTCAAATGTGGTTCAGAACAGTTGATTGTGAATTAGATTATTTGAAGATTTAACTATATCGAGGTGATTTGTTTTATGTAAGCTGAACATTTAGCCCAATTTAAAAAATAAATCTAAAATATAAGAGCTATTATTCATACTCCAAGCTGAAAATGATGTAAGAGCCACGGCATACGTAACTTTTTTTCACATTGTCATCTTTATGTCTATATTTCCAGGGTTTTCAAAAATAAAAGTGAAGTCATGTCAATTTTGTGTGAAACATTGGGACTAAAATGAATTACGTTCCCTAAGAAGACATAATTTTGAGAAATACGTGTTATGATGACTACGTGAGATTATACATATATTTCACATGATGGTATCCCTATCACTAGGGCTAATACTATTTCAAAATAATGAAAAGTTTATTTCTTATGGTAAAACATTCAACAGATATATATTTTTAAATTACTTGCTGTTCTAATTGCTATGTTTACTCATTTGAATGTAATAACATATAAAATCAGACATCTCTTGGTTTACAAATTTGTATATATTCCTCACTTAGATTCATCAGAAATAATTTTTTTCTTAAACACAAGAGGTTTGTCAGTATCTTGTCTTACAGATACTTCATATGAAATTGTATATTTTGTATATTGCATCAATTACATAGTTTTCAAAAAAATGTATAGATAAAAAGGCAGTACATATAACTAATTGCTCTTCTGAGGCCAATTAAATACTTGAGAGTAGAGTAGCATGGGCTGAGACCAGGCAGCTGTCCCCAGTGAGCTGTGTTAAATTTTGGGGGATTGCAATGAAAAGGAAAAATGTCAAGGGAAAAAAAAAGATACAAGCAAAAATAAAGTTGATCTTCCAGCAAATAAAATTATGAAACAACCATAGTTTTCAGTTATGTAAATTCCTGTCTAGCGGTTGCTTTTGTGCTCTGATTTCTGTGTTAAAACACATGAGCTTTTTTCAGTTAAAATAGATTTTCTCATTTGAAAAAGGTACTTGGATTAAATAGCTGAAAGCAGGGAAGATATTGGAGAATATTAAATTATCCTTTGATTCATAGAATAGTTATTCTTATTAGTCTGGAAAGGCTTCAGATTATTCATTCTGTTTTGTTGTGCTATATATTGTCTACATTTGATTACTAATACCTGATGAGTGTTTTCTGTAATTAAAAATCCTAGTTGTTGTAAAGAACATGAAATATGCATGATTTTCCTTTGTCTTTTTTTACCTAACTCAAAACTGTTCATACTTTGTAAATTAGGAGAGGTAAAATGGTCTATAAATGTGTCAATGACAAATGACCACTGACCTTTTGATTTCATATTCCATTTAAATCTGTAATCAATTTTTCATTAGTTTCATCAGACACAATTGTCCTGACATAGCTTGATTCAGCGCTGAAGCTTGATGACAGCTCACTTGATTCCATAATGGACAAATTGATGTTGATAAGTCTACTTCAACAAGATACTTAGTCTGGAGAGTGAAGTCTGGGTTGGCCTCTAATCCAGAAGGGTTCTGGGATCTGTCTCTGCAGTCATCACACTGTATTCATATGTTCAGTCCCCCACACTAAATTAATCTTTAGCAGACACTTGACATCTGATGGCTAGAGATAATCTCGACATATAGATAAACACTGGGTTTGACAGCAAGTTATTTTGTCAGCGCTTGTGAAAGAGAAGCTGACAGCCCTGGTGCAGAAGACCTGGAAGCTTGCGCCTGCATGGCCTTGCCCGCAGGGCCACAGAACTGCACAGCCACACAGCAGCATCCCCAGCTCAGTGGCATCCAGAGGAGGGATAGAGTCAAGGACAGACTGTGACCAGTGCTACGGGAGCCTCACAATTTATATTCTCCTCCTCCTCCTCTTCCCCAACTTCCACCTCATCTAGAGGTCTCCTGTAGAGAACTGCTGTGTGTAGTGAGAGTGATTTCTTTGGTCCCATCCCTAACATAACTTCCTAACAACCATCTCTCATCAGGCCTGTAGATTGAATTTTTTATTTTTGATGTTTTCCTCATACAGGGTCCATGCATGAGGTACTGTTGGTATTCAACTTCGGTTGGAAGTATTCAATACAAGCAAGAATGTTTTAAATTTGCAATAAAGATCCTGAAATATATAATTGCTATTCTGGGAGGCAAAACTGCTTGTGTTCATAAGAGTATGTGGAGCGATCATAATATTGATGGAAACCATAAATGAAAATCAAAATATATTAGAGACAAGAAGTGGACAGAATAGATAAGATCTAAATTTAATGTGTCCAGTGTCAAATCTCCATCAGTGTCCCAAGACTAAATGTGAACACTTCAAGCTCCATATCCCATGTATTTTCTAACTGCACTGGTGAATGTTAACTTGGCAGTTATTTGGGCTTATTTGCTACAGCATCCCTGACATAAGCATCCCCTCCAGGGCCAGCTCCTGGAGTGCAGGCAATGCAGGGTGCTCACCACACACAGCTCTTGGGGTTAGCCTCCTCAAGAGCAGACTGGACTGGTCCATGATATCAGGTACTTAGCCCTGAATTTCTGTAATTCTAAAACAGTATCATGATATTTCCTCCATTTTTTTTTTTCAGGTCCCATAATGCAGAATGCTGTGTGGTTTTATTATAGAGTAGTTGTCTCTCACAGAATATGCAACTGTTGAGAAAGGGACAAAGCAAGAAAGTGAAAAAGTATAATCTTTTTCATTTAGAAAAACATCGTAATTACAGAAGCATATAGAATGCAATAACATATTTTCTTTTTGCTACTCACTGCCTCAAAGCAATTTAAACAGCCAAGGAAATGAGAGACCAAGAAAGATTTATAGTATGTGTTGATATTCTTGCTGCAGGCAGAGAGACATAGCTAATTGGCCTTAGACAGTTTTGAAGGGAATCCTTTTGTAGAAGCATAGGCACACCATATTTTACTTTATTTCACACAGCATGCAAAAGAGACAAGTCAAGATTTCAAGCATAATTGCATATAAACTTAATTAAAATTGATAATGATCTTTCCATAACTTTCTTTCCACAAAGTTTCTTGGCAGAGGAAAGAAGAGGTAGATGAGAGTTACTTATGAGTGAGATGTACAGTGAATGAGATGCTTTTCTCCTTTTGGGATGGGTTTACTGACATCAGCTGAGCTTCCATTTTAAAATATAAGCGTTAGGAAACAACTGTTCCCTGATTGCTCTTGTAACACACTCCAATGGAGTACTCCACTTGCAATATGGGAATATTGACTTAACAGGAAGCCCTAAACCTCCTAAACCAAGGAAAAATAATGTAAAGTAACTGCTTGGATTGATCAAATGTTAAAATGGGAAAAATATTAAAACCAACCCATTCCTCATGTGTAAATGTTTCACAAACACCAGTATAGGTATTCCTTTAATAATCTTACAGGGCCAAACATATTTGATACTTCTTTAAAGGTTTAGAATTCTTTAATACTCCTGTGGAGCAATACTTGAGAAACTGAAATGGCACATTACAAAAACCACACAGAAGTTACAAAGAAGTCTGTGACAAAACCAAGTTTTGAATTCAGAATTCTCCCAAACCTCATCTAAATTTTACTTTCTGTCTGAGACCCCCTTTTTCTTCCTCATTAGTTAAGCTTTTAAGACTCTTGTAAACTGTCAAATAGAAAACACTGATATGGATGTATTACCTTTAAGTTAACCACACACACTTCAAACATCTGGCTTGGCCAAGTAGCCACAGGTCCTATACTCCCCTTGAAGTTCCCATAAAGGCAGCCGGACAATTCCTTCACAGAAACAGAAGACTGCATTGGAGCAGAGGTGTGTTCTCACCCTGAATGACACATTTCCCTTCAAATGGATCTGAGTGTCTGCAGAGCCCGTCAGAGCTGTAGTGTGCTCACCTTTGTCTGGTCTGTGGTAGCTCCCTTTCTCTTCAACAGACTTGCCTTGCTTTGCTTGCAAAGTGCTTCATATGCTCATCACAGCTGTAATGATTCCCTTTGATTTCTTGTCCACCAAGGCAGTGGTATGAGTTTTCCAGCACCAGTTTAGGAAGAGGAAAGCAGATCCCTGAGGAATCCTGCAGAAAGTCTCCCCTCAAAAAACACACAGTCACTCTCATAGTCAGGAGACAGCCATGCATTTATGTATGACTACATTTCCACCATCTTGCAGTTCAAAGTCAACTACAATTATTGTAAAGGTCAATAAGTTATCGCAGCAAAGGGCCCAGCCCCTCAACCTCACCACCTTACTAGAAGAAGTGATCATGGAAAATGATGTCAGCATCCTGCTTTCTCAAAATGTTGGTGAGGACTGAAGGCTAGTGCATTTTCTTCTTGTTTCTAGGTAAGCATCTATCCCGCATCTGCTCTTCCTCTCACATCCCACTTCGTGGTTTATTTTTGTGAGCCTACCTCAGACAGTTCTTTGCCAAGCACAGCTTTTGCAACTCTGTGGAGCCTCTGTCTCATCTCTGTTTTCTTGTTCCAAATGGCCTAAATTCTGAAACACATCCATGGATCACCCTCTCCAACTTGCTTATTTGGTGTTCTCACAGAAATCTTTCCTGTAGACACAACAGGGGGGAGAGGATAGATTCTTCCCGATTTGACTGAGATTTTGCTAACAAAAAAAAAAAAAAAAAAAAAAAGGACCATTTAAAAACATAATTGTCTACAAAATCTAGTAAATATTTTGCAAAAACTAAGTCATTGAAAATGTATTGTCCTTCAAAAATTTGCAATAATACCAAGAACTTAATTTGATCACTAAAGCATGAAAATGAGGAAAGTGCAACACAGGAAGCATTTTCAAGAAAGGAGTTGCTCCCATTGCTGACTTTTCCTCTGGGTGCCTGAGCCAGATGAATGCCACCTCAGCTAGAGGCTCTTGAAGATGCCTTTGTTTCAACACTCTGTTAATGATGGATTTCACAGCTGGACAGTTTTTTAGCAGATCTGCTGACATCTCAATTAGCAAATCCTAACCATGGGATTTAAGCTTCTTAAACCATGCTTCTGTCTTTTCTACAGCTTCCTGCACTTTACAGTTTCCAAGTCTCCAGACCTTCACTTCGTCCTTGTATTACACACAAGCATCAAAAGTTAGTTTTAGCTGAATCTAAAAAAGAAGCTGTGAATAGGGAAAGGATGTATTATCATCTCAGTTGGATCGATTTTACAGTCCTCTCAGTGCTCTATCACTTATAACAGCGCATGTTCAGTATTGAAGAGCCTAATGTGAGGTAAGTGCTAGATCTTTTAATGGGGTGGGGATGTTCAGTCCAGCACTCCTGTAATACTGGAAGCTGTTTGATCGTTAGCAATAGGTTTGTCACTTAAGACAAAGCAACACCTCTTGACACCTCTCATTTTGTTGGATTAGGCCCTCATTAGATTTTAAATATTACTCTCCCACAGAAGATGGGAGGAGGTGAGGTATTGAAAACTGAAGGTGTGCCTTTATTGACATAGGCAACCATCTAAAGATGTGGTGCTGCTATTCACATGGCAGCCACACATTAAAAGTATATTCTTTCTTCAGAGGAAAATCTTCAAGCAGAGCATACAGCTCTTCATTTGTCATTTGGCACTTGTTCATAGAGCCACCAGCCTTGTCTTTAATCAGTCTTCAACAGAAGACTGAAAAGTGTTTTAGGTTAGAAATATACAGTGCAGTATCTCATTGTAAATGGCAAAGTGGCTGATGAGCTAGTAGTGATGGTCATGAAATATGCATGTGGACCGTGAGTGCTGAGTGGAAATGTAAGCTATTAGGGTCCCGATTTCATTTAGGCTATTGTAAATCCATAAAAGTTTCTCCGGAATTATCTGGACTTGTAATGTGGGATAGCAGGATAAAGCGTCTTTTAATTCCTGCGAATGCAAATGACATCGGAGTGGAGTCTATTATTTCAGCATGAATATTTAGGCATTTGATTTTTTCCCCTTATGACTAAGCTTTACTGCTAACTAAGTAGAAAAGCTAAAAGGAAATTATTAAGTATATTTTCTTACTGTATATAAAATATTTTTTATTCTAGGCTTGACTAACTGATTAGTCCACTAAAGTGTTTAGGACATAACATCTAATCACACTTACATTCTCCCAGCAAAATGAAAGGAGAAAACACTTTAAAAATGAAAGACTTGGTCATTACAGACTCTAAAGTAGGAGTTAATTAAAATTTAAAGCAATATCAAAAAGCACAGTAATGCTCTGAACTGCAGGACGATTGTGGAGGTGAAAATCTTGAAATAGGTCTGATACTGATTTCACAAGTAATTTTTGCAGGGTGTTGAATCAGACCTAGACTAATATTTTGGATGTGCTGTTCTGTGTCTCTCCGTTGGCTCCCTCCCTTGTGTGACACCACCACTGCAAAGAATTTCCATCCCTACCAGAACCCTCGATCCCTTGCAAGCAGACCTTCTCCTGGCCCCATTTACTGCCGAAGGATTGCAAGTAAGTGACAGGATGACTCTGGGCTCTCACTAGGTTTCAGATCAGCCTCCTCTCCTCATGGAATCACAGTGAAGTTTTGATCTGCCTTTGCTATTTTAAAATTTCCCAGAGATCTCCAGCATCACTGATGCTGAATCACTATTTACAGTCAGCATTAGAGAACATTTACTTAGAATATGCAGTTGATGCTTTGGGAGAATTCCTTTGTGTGGATAATTTCTGATTGTAAGGATAGGCTTACTTAGCCTTGCTTAGAACTGCTAACAGTGAATATAATTTAGGCTTAATGAGCTGTGAACAACTTTGGGTATTTTTTAATCCTGTGGGAAGACTGCTAGGCTATTGAACAGTTTGACCATAGGAACTGCAAAAAAATCCAGAGTCCCAAAATGTCCATCCTGGGAGATGTGGAACTTATTGAAGGAAAACACTTTCTTGAAATTGGCCTCCTTTATGGATCTGCCCTTTCTTTTCTGGCTCATAGACATAGTGATCACAGTGAATAACCAGCATGACTGGGGAAGTGGGGAAATTATAATAAAGATTCAGATCACCTCAGATAGATCCAGCAGCAGTAACATCTAAATAATTCACAAGTTTGTACAGCCATATATTTTTCTTTCATTTTGTTGCTAATGTAGTTAATGTCAATTATAATGCTTTGTTGCAATAACACTATAGTAAAAATTAAGTCTCCTTTTTTGAGTTTGGGAGATCAGGAGTAATTTATTATGTTGTTGAAGATTCCCCTGTCTACACGTCTCCATACAGTCTGACCTCACTCATTCATTTTGGGAAGAGGATTACCAGATAGTTCTTTTAATTCAGCACCCAACTGGCCAACATGAAATGATCCAAAGGGGTGACAAAAAGTCGTCATCATGTTAATTCTTCACCATCATTTGTTTGGGATCTATCACCAAATGATACCCATGTGAACTGCATGAGTAAATTACCATCTGTTCAGTCTAGAAAGAGATGACTGGTAGGAAGGAGCTAACTCACCAGCATTTGGCACAGCACCTGCAAGTACACCTTCAGAAGGTTGTTATTACTTCCATAAGTCACTACTAGTTTTGGTTCAGATTACAAAACCTTTGTCTGCAAACTAATTTTCTTCTTTTGAAGGTGACGTCCTTAATTAACATACTTATTTTAGTTCAATTAATATTTATAACATTTTTCCCAAGAATTTTTTCCTGTATTCAAATTAATACTACTAACTCTGAAATCACTCTTTGCTTTAGTGACACAATGTTTGCTATCTCAACTAAATCCTTTGGTTATGTTTGGTACCGTAGCAAAATAAGCATTGGAACATGGTATTTTGCCGATATTTGGTTATATGTGATGTTGTACAGATAAACATATTTGGTGCACTTAACAGAATTCAATATTTAATAAATGACTGCCCTATAGAAACTTCATCTAAACTGTGAAATTAATAATAAATGTTTTCAAATAGATGCTTTCCAGCATACGGCCTTTTGAATCATTTATAAGTTGGGCCCCTTCAGTAAGTCTTTTCATATTTAATGCATTAAGTTGGAGCATTTATTGCATTTCTGAAAAGAACAAAGAATGAGGTTCAAGAGAAAAATCACTTGGGGTTTGGATGAGAGGAAAAACAAATATTTTAGGTCATATATACAACTAATTAGGGATAGACTGCCTTTAGGTAGAACCTTAAATAAAACCCTATTCATCTCATCTTCAAGCAAAGGCTTAAGTTGTGCATTCACATCGGAAACATTACTTCTCCAACACTCACTCGTTATGCAGAGCAAACATTTGAAGAAGCCCTTAAAAAGTTGAGGGGGGCTTTTTTCCCTAGGACAGATAACAAAAAATTAACCCTGCCTACCTGCTGCCTGTCTCCTCCCCTTCCCTGGCCTCAAGGAGGATCTGAGGGCACGACTCCCAGAACATCTCTGGGTTCCTCTGGTGAGCCCTTCTGACAGGGCTGTGAAAGTGGCTTGCAAAAGGGTTATTTTATGCACCTCTTTATAAACTGGTCTAAGGCTATGGGCAATCTGGCTCCTAATGATTAACATATATGAATTATTGCACTGAAAGAGCAGTGGGTTTTTTTGATTGGTGCCTAAAAACAAACCTTCAAGAAAGCTTGGCATATAGTCGTGGCTGGGGATACCTAGCAGAGAGTAGATATTTTGGCCATTTAGCACTGCTGTGGAGGTCCATTGAGGAGACTGTTGCAGATTCCTCCCTCACCCCTTCCCAGCCTGTCTGTGCCCCTCCCTGCTCCTGAAGGACACTTGGCAAAGCCTACCTTGCCCCTCTTCACATGTGCAGCAGAAGTGGCTGGTTCAGTGCTTGACTGGGGACAAGCCTGGGCACCTGTGGGGGTGAAGCTGAATTGTATGTGGCTGTTGCAGTATGAGTATCAGGTTTGCAAAGCACTTCATGGGGACACGGTATCCATGAGAAGAGATGAAGGCTGTGCTCCATGTAACAGACATGGATTAGATACACCAATAACAGTGTTTAACCCAGAGAAAATGTAAGAGCTGAAAAGCACTGACATTTGTTGTCTACCTTTCTTGAGGCAGTAAGACAACTAGCATCTTGCATTAATAATTACGAGCTATTTTATTTTCAAAAGCTAAAAAATGTATAAGCAGGCGCTAAAACAAGATCAAGGCACCAAAACAAAAATTAAATGTTTTTTCATTTAAATGAAAATAATGGATCACTATTTTTTCAATCCTACTGACAAATACATGCTGTAAAAGTCAGGAGGCGTTTGCAATGCAGGTCTTCTGGATGACTTTGCACTATGAAATTTACCTTTTTTGTTGCAAAGATTAATGTTGCTAATGTATACAAGATATTCTGCATCTGTAACACACAGATTAGCATTTATTATTAGCAGCACTCTACTTATTTATTTTGCCGCATTACCCATTTCTCTGAAAAGAATGTTTATGCTGTGGTTATCACTGACAAGATTATGATCTGTTCAAATGGCTTGATCCAGGCTGCACAAGGCAAACGAATAGCATGAAGTACATCTTAGTCTGATACCTTGCAGATTCAATAGGTCCCACTGTGATACCATTTCAGCTTATATTAATACGAGGCAGCAGGACTTAGCTGCGGATGAATAAGCTGCCTGCTTCCCCGACAATGAATCATGCAGAAACTGTGGAAAAACAGCAGCTCAGCTTTCCATTCCCAGTCCTGAACTTGAAATATTTCTTTAATACAGCACAGAAGAGCCCAGGACCACAAGAGAGTCAAGCATTACGGCTCTAAAGCAGAAGAGATGCTTCCCAGTGGGACAGAAAAGGGCTTGTGGATGCTAACAGTAACTGAGGTTTCAGACGTACACAGTATTTGATATCATTAGCCTTGCAAATATCTCTAGTCAGTGGACTGGTACATTCCTATAAGGCTAATCATCCCTTGAACAGAAGCACAAGTGCTGCATATTCTGCCAACCATCAAGACATAGCTGAAAGTCAAGTGTCCCAAAGTACAGCACCCTGGGGTCCTCTTGGTTGGTCCAGACCTTTCTGTTTTCTGTGTATATACACAAAATGGCACACGATGTTTCAAACCTCCACTAGGCACTGTAGCTGAAATTTGTAAGAAGCTTAAAATGAATAATTTATTTCTCAGCAGCCTGACTAAAGTACAGTGATCATTCAGTAAAGATCTAGAGGTATAGAATTCCTTACATTGATTCGATAATCTCATTATGATTAGTTAATAAATCACTGCATCCAAGTGTTAATAATATTTGTTTGTAACATATGCTTTTCATTAGTTATGTAGCTCACTTGCAATAGTGTTTTAATTAAACACTCTGGACTAATGTTATAAAAATAGATTGCAGACATCACTCAAATTCATACAGATTCATTTGAACTTTTGCTTCAAATTACAATAAAGTTTTCAAATCCTTGAGATCTTTACGACCTCTGACCAGCTGCAGTATTGATACTGTAAGGTTTCCTTTCTGTTGCCAAAGTAAGCAATTATGCAGAATGCATGCCTTTGAAGACAATTTATTTCTGGATTCCTAATTGATGTATATTCATGGACAAGAGAATGAAGACTGTTTTTAATTCTATTCTAAAGAAAGCAAATTATTTAAACTAATGGTTTGAGAAGGAAATGAATACAGGATTCCATGTTTTACTCTCTGTAACAGAATCTGATGTAATCCTTATGCCCCCTCAACAGTTATTTTTAATAGGAAAAATATTTAGAGGAAAAAAGGATTTTCCCCCCTCAATCTTCCCCCCACCCCCCAAAGTTTAAAGTTCCCTCAAACAAGTGAAAATGTAGAAATCAACTTTTCCCTCCTGGTCTTCAGACATTAGACCTCATGTTGTTGTTTTCTTGGGTTTTCTCTTATCCAGAACATTGGTAGGCCAGAGCAACAACAGAAAAACTGGAAACTATTTTCAGTCCTACTGCTTGGCCAGATTTGGTCTAAATTGGTACAAATGGCTCTGAAGCTCTACCAGGAATGTTCTGAAACAAAGAGTTACTTAGGTGGTTGCTTAATTAAATACTCACTACTTATCCTGCAAGGTGGCACTTGCTCTCTGGAGACTGTGTTAAACCAAGGTCCGCAGTTTCCACAATTTTAGAAGTATCCTCCCCCAGTCTCTTCTGCCTTCTCCCTGCTCCCCCAATATATAAGTTCTCAAGCTCTAACCAGTACTCTAACACACACAAATATATTTTTTTCCTAACAGAAAATGCAACAATTCTTTTCTTATTTCAGTTGTTGGAGACTGAACAGGCAAGAGTCATGCTGTTATCTTCTCTAAGGAGCATCATATAGATTTAAACACAATTATTTGTGACCAAGACCTAATTTCAAAATCCCTGTGTTCTCCCCCAGGTTCTAGGACGAATATCGTCTAACAGCTGGAGATAACATTACTAAAGTGCTGCAAAGCCTATTACACAGGAAGTGAGAAGTCAATATCATCTTTGTAGTCATATTCTGATATGAAGGAAACTATCTTATGTGAAAACTCTTCTATTTGATTTTCCTTAGGGCTATGAGAAATGAACCATCAAGGATTTAGCCATGCTGCATTAAGATGTTACAGGTCCTAAGGACCAGCCCAATCTGACTGGCCCTATGCCAGGGAATGTAGTTCCTTGGGAAAGAGGGAAATTACAGTTTTCTAAGAGGAGAACACTGTCTGTACCTCTGATAACCTGGTTGAAACCCACCCCATTGGCAGTTTAAGGCAGCATGGGGGTGTACAAAACAAATACTTCATTTTGATACTTCTCTGATGGCAGTAATAATTTCCAGGCAGAAGCAAAATTTCCCACATGCCACCTCTTGCCCATCAGAGAACGGAAAGGAAAAGGAAATGTGCTTCCAACACATTTTCCAAGTCGCCATCACCCCAGGTGTGAGTGACTCCTCAGGTTTACTCTGGGTCAATATTGTAAACTGTGTTTAGATGAGGACTGGCATTTTAACCACCACATCCTGCTTATCCAGACTGATGGTTGAGTTTTTCCACTTGGTGTAGCAGAGCCTGGCAGCAACTTGTTCATAAAAGAACTTTTTTTCCTTTGTTGCCATCAAGCAGCAACATTACATAGTGTCCCAGATGCAAGATGCAAACCCATTAGCCCAGTAGAGATAGTCTACCACACAAATCTATAGGGCTTTGGGGAATTTGCTTAAAGATGAAAATAATGAAGGCAGACATTGGAAAAAAGAATTTAAATGAAAACAGTGTTCCCATCTAAGATCCTGATACAGGGGAAGAAGGAGGTTACCAAGTCAGGAATAAAGGTGACATTTGCTAATGTATACTAATAAAGTACAAAAATGATACAGAGAAGATGAAGGGGAATAATTCAAAGAAAACAATCAGTAAGGAATTTACACTCAAACAAACAAACAAACAAACAGGAACTAGAGAAAGCAGGCAAGGCAAGTTGTTGAATTGCCATCCTGGGAGATATTAATCTATGTGAGATGGCTAAGAATAACTAACTCAATCAGGCAGATGTAAAGGGGTGGAAATGACAAGTCCCTGCCAACTCAGTCTGCAATGTCAGTCCCATATATTCTCTCATTTTGGTTTCTTGGAGTGCCAGGAAAATGATGGTCTTATTTTGTCTCATAGACTACAATCAGATTATTTCCTATCACAAAGACAATCTTATTTTATTCATATAAACAGAACTATCTTAGCTGTCATCTAGGATTTTTTTTTTTTTTTTTACAATAAACTGTATTTTGACTGCTTGTAGTTTATTGGTAAGCCTCTCTTGACCCTGAATTGGCTCACCAGCACTACAGTACACATGTTGTTACATCTGAAAGTTAAGTAGATGTCTGCTAGGCACAACATACTAATCTCACCTTAGTGCTCCCTTTGAAGTTCTGTGTCCAGCTCCAGGCTCCCCAGACAGACATGAAAGTACTGGAAAGAGTGAGGCAAAGGGCCAGAAAAATGATTAAAGGACATACACAGAGAAGCTGAAGAAACTGGGACTGTTCAACCTGGAGGTTGAAAAGAAGGCTCAGGGTGATCTTATCCACATGTACCTGATGGGGGGAGTAATGAAGACTAAGCCAGGCTCTTAGTGGTGTTCAGTGTCAGCACAAGAAACAATGGGCAGAGACTGAAATAGAGGAAATTCCATTTAAACATAGAATTCTATTTAAACATAAGAAAATTATTTGGTTTTGCTGTAAAGATTGCCCAGAAAGGCTACAGAATCTCCATCCTTGGAGATATTCAAAACCCATTTGGATATCGTCCTGAGCCATCTAGTCTAGCTGACCATGCTCTGAGCTCTGAGAAGGGCAGTTGTACTAGATGATCACCAGAGGCGTCTTTCAACCTCAACTATCCTGTGATTGGTATACTCCGTAAATGCAAGGAAAAAAAAAAAAAAGCCTGTCTTAAAATGATGACATATAATTAAAATGGTATATAATTTCACCATGCATAACTCCAGGATATGTTGTTCACTGGCACAGTTTATCATAACACTGTTATAACACTAGCTTATTGCATATTATAGGGCCATTATGCTAATAACCCACATAGAAAACTGTAGATTCTTGTGTTTTACTACTTCCTAATGTGCAAGAAATGTCAAGATATTTAATGAAAAGCAATAATTGTTGCTGGATTTTCCAGAACTGACAACATTTTTTAATATATATAAGCTTCAAAGCATAGTCACATTCAGGCTCTTTGACATGACAAATATTAACTGAAGACTGAGTAGAAAAAGATCTTCTATTGGCTCCTAAATCCGAGAAGTACCAAGCTCTCTTCTCTTCACTTGAGAGTAAAATCTTGCCTGGGATGAATGAGAGGTTTGCTATTCCATTCAGTAGTGCCAGAACCTTGCAAGTAATCAATTTGAGACATGTTTTTAAATTAATGGGCAAATGGTCCAAATCAGTAAATATAAAATACTGTGGGATAGCTTTCCTCAGCTTACAAAAAGCTAAGAGAAATTAAACCTAATTTAGCTAAAACTTGCACTATTAAACCCCTAAAAATGCTCTAGGATTCTCTATAATTAAGATTCCAGCAGAGCCTCAACTGAAAGTTTATGCAATAGACATGGAGATCCTGTACATCCTTTCCCCCTGCTCCCAGATGGTGACACTAATTACACATTAGATTTCTCAGACTGGCACAAACTGAAACTGCACCTCCCAGCACCCTTCCCACCCCACCCAGAGCAAGTCTTAAGGGTTTCCTGGCAGAGATGACTAGTCACAAGGAGAGTGCAGGAGCCGACACAGTGGGAGCTGCGGCTGAGGAAGCCATCAATAGCCTGCCAACTCTTCAGCATGTTCTGCTGTCCCGTGGGCATCGCTAGAAATCTGTTCTTTAGTGTATGGTGTGATAGAATTTCCACTCAGCTGAGCCTCATCGATTTTTAAGGAGTTTGGATGACTTGTTAGAGCACTGAAGGCAGGCATCTGGCAGTTTAGGGCAGGGTTGGAGAGATGCAGGTCAAAAACATCATGGTAAGGTGGACAAGAGGAAGGCTTAAGCAAATGAGATTAAAACCCTTTTAAGTCTGGATGACCGGAACATCTAATTTATACTTACCCACATTGGATTAAAATAAATCTATTTTTAGATCACCTTTTACAGCTTTATTTCAGTTCTCTTATCTGAAGAAAAGCAGAGGACAGAATAGTGTTGACACAACAGGAGGCACAAATGAGTGCAGAGACTCTCTTCAGTGTGTACTATAACAACACTTGAAATTCAGTTTCTTACAAGATGTAATCTTTGATTGTATCCATTCTGTCATGGACCTCCAAAATATATAGGCTTTCTGGGAACACACTGAATTATAATGATTATATGTATATATAATCATTTAATGAGCCAACAATGTCAGAAAATTGACATCACAGATGGCACAAATATTAATCCTGTTAAAAATATTAAAAACAGTGAATTGTGTCTTATTTTATTGTAGCTAATGACCGTTCATTATCATGAAAAAAGCAGAAGTTTCTGACATCATCTCACGGTATTCTTTTATGTCATCAGGGGAAACATTCCAGTTGTCTTATGAAAGAGAAATCCATGTGGAAGTCTGGATTTAGAGTAGTGATGATCACTATCACAGGGGATAAAACATATACAAAGTAAAGATACTGCCCATTCTAGGTTTACTACTACACATTATTCATTATGTGAAATGGAAAAGAAAATATGCTAATTAATCTGAAAATGTCAGAAAGAGAGGAAAGACTGTAAGGAATTAAAAGAAAAATCACACAAGAGAGGAACCTTATTCAGCACCATTTTAGCTGACTGGCACAGCTACAGGTTTCTCTGCTTAGAAATGCTGCAGAGCTACGGGGCATTACCGAGTAGAAGGGAGTGGGAATGCCCCAGAAGTTAGAAAGCCTGACTTATGAGGAAAAGCCTGCAGTTGTTTATAGACAGGAAAAAAAACCCAACAAAACAACTAAACATCAAAAAGCAGTTATAATATTCATAGGCATACTCTTCTGTGAAGAGGTAACCTTACAGTACAGGAGAAGTAGTAATGGGGATAAACTGCAGAAAGGAAGATTCAGTTCAGATAACAGGAAAGAATTAAGCTAAAGTATTTTGCATCTCTGTTTCTAGGATAATAGAGATTTAAAGATTTTCTATTCTGGCTTTTAGATTTACAACTAAATTCTGAGTTTCGACACTTTGTTGGGCCTTATAGCTCCCAAGATTCGAAGAAGCCCAAGACATGTCATATATATGGCAGCTGCAGTTACCATAACTAGGGTAACAGAGGAGCTCCTACTGTCCCCTGGTGGGTCATAAAAAATAGGTTAACCAACAGACACATGCCCAAATTGTTTTGCACCTAAACTAAATGTGTGTCTGTATGGAAACAACATAGCATGTCCAGATATTATAGCTAGATGTGTAGGGTAGTAATGTTCTGCATTTATGGCCATTACTAATTTATATACATATGCATGTGTGTGTGCACATCTGCAGAATGGAGGGTGGAAATAAGCAGCAGATATTTAAAGGGAAAATTGGATTATCCGTGACTGGTTTTAATACAAAAATAGCTTATCAATGTTGATGAATTTCAATTAAAGTCCCAATACAAGGTACATCCATACCAACAGAATTTTTCATATAGAAATCTCTTTAGAAGTTGGAATTCCATTTTTTTTTTTGTTAATTTGGTTGGGGAAGGGGGTAAAGATTTTCAGATCTAATTATTTCATTGCAGACTTGCAGTTAGTCTATTAAAGACAGCACATAATTAAGGCAGTAGAGTATTGGTAAATAATGGCTTGATTTCAGTTGTAAACAAGGGAAAGGTTATTTTTAGTAAAACTTCTCAATTGCTTGCAATGTTTTTATTGAATGCATGCAGTTTAAAACTGTAATTTTAAAAACTACTTATGTTTTTGGTAAGTTACAATAAACATAAACAATATTCCATCATTAGCCACGCACCAGTCCTATGCAGTGGGGTCGATGAAGTAAATTCTTGTACAGTTTGGAAATAGTAAGCTACTGGGTCCAAAATATGAAGATAAATTTTCTGCAAAGCAACACATATAATTGGATGTAGAAGAGGAAAATACTTGTACGTGATCTGGAAAGCTGTGGAGGAGGTTAAACTCTTCTCAGCGAAAAGAATAGGTTTTGGCCACAGTCCTCGGTCACCATTAGTAAGAGGTGAAGAGGAAATGCTGCCCAAGGACTCAAGACAGCTTAGCTCAAGAGGATGGTCTCTGGTCCAGCACAGCCCTGCCAAGATACAGCATGCCAGAGAGGGGTCTCATCCTGCCACTCACAACAGACTAGTGCACCTCAGCAGGCTGGAGCTGGAGAGGTGCAAGCTCTGTCATGGGTGCACAGAGCAACAGCGCAAACAGAGATTAAAGTTTTGTTTATTATATAGACATGCCCACAAAAATTTGAGTGAAGACATCTGTGCTCCTTAAAGGAGTTGTCATCAGAAGATTTTCTATCGGTCACAAGGAATACCTGCTGCTGCTCCCGGAGCTGTGGAGGCAGAAGCGGGATCTGTGCAGCCTGATGAGGGTTTTGTGTTAGCTGCCGCTGTGCTCCCACTGAACCAAACAAGATATACATTACCTAACACTGCTGGGCAGCGCTGCCAGAGAAATGGGGTTTTTCCCTGTTACCATGGTGATGGTCAGACCAGACCGCTAATGAGATGTCTGATGGGGCAGGTGATATAATACCATATGTGGCAGGCTAAATGTGGGAAAATAGTGTTGTATATCAGGTATCTACTTACTAGACCTCTTCTGCCTGACTTGTGAAAAAGTTGGCAAAAGAATCCTCTAAACTGCAGTCTTTTACTTGGATAACTATCTGTATTCAAATTTGGATATTTCTCACCATTTGTGAGCTAATGCTGGACACTAATGCCATCTGTAGTATTATTATAGCCTTCTATCTACTACTTCAAATTTTATACTACTCCATTAATTGTTAACTTCTAGTACAAATCAGTATGATAGGAACATGATGCATTTAGGTCTGAAAAGAAAACATTAAAATCTTTCTTAAGGTGTAAGTTCTTTTACAGATCACATCATTTCAATGTTTTACCTTCTAGCTGGAGCACTTCTAGCTTCCAGCACTTTTAATATGGTTTCCTGGAAAACCAGAGGATATAAGCACATGTGTCTGCATAATGAAATCAGCTCATCTGTAGTGGAATAAGCAGAGAGAAAGACTTTTGTGCTTATTTCAATAGTATATGCTATTGGAAAATAAGTGGCATAATACATATGAAAATATTTTACATCTTATTTTGCTATAGGTCGAGATTTATATTTTTTCTCTTTTGAAACAGAAAAACATGGAATAAATCTCCTATTTTGAATTTTATAGATAATTTGATATGTATAAAAAAGGCTGATATTAACAGCCTTCTGAACACAAAACCCTACGTGGGTGGACACAGAGGTATGAAGCTGGGGTGTCAGGCAACACAGTGGGGCAGAGGTTTTGAAATAGAGCTGAAGCAGAGAGGAATGAAAGAAGGAAAAAAATCACTATAATTTCTACTGTTGCAGGTGATAGGCACTTAAGGACTTCAGTTTGAGAATTCTCCCTGCTGTAAGTAGCCTTATGCACATGATTTCAGAATCAGGCCCACTGTGGACTAAGGAACATTTTTTGTCAATTGCAACCATGTTTCTCAAAGAAAACACCAACCGCAATCTGGTAATTCAATAGTGAATCCAAGCAATTTTACACAGACTGCTTATCATCCACATTTTAAATATAATGATGGCCTACTTTGAATTATTCAGTTTGGGTAATCACTTTGCAAAATGCTAAGGCATAATGTTTCGGTTCATTACTTACACCAGATTTGTCATTGAACATACCCTAAGTATTATCCAAACAAAGTTCCACTAGATACATGTAAAACATCTGTGATAAGAGTTACTCAACCAGCTACTCAAGCCATTGTTCTCTTGGAAAAAACAGGACGGAGAACACATTACTGAAATCTAATTCTGTAGTAATAATAGGTTACCTCAACCACCTGCCTGTTATTAAGTCCATATCCTAAATCAATTATATAGTTCATTACACAATCACCGTTTGGGCCATGAGTTAAATGCATCTAGATAAACACACAGATAAAAAGGAGTACATCTAAACTAGAGATGTGCTTTAGAATTTAAGAAGGGTAAATTCAGAAAATAGTCTCTTCGGTAATGAAATATAAAACTCTTTCTTTCTTTCTTTCTTTCTTTTTTTTTTTGCTTCACTAACAAAGTCATGTGTAACTCTTAAAGTCTATAAAAAAGGCACTACAGAAAGCAGCTTCTACAGTGAATGATTTTTAGACTTGGGCATCTGGAATACAAGGACTAGATCACTGTCTCTGTTGAAAGGGTGCACTCCTGAGGAGATTTGCTATATGTGTTAGGTAATTAAAAAAAAAAAATAAAAGAAATTGGAGAAGTAGTTCTCTGTGGGCCTTTTTTTTTTGTACTACAAACCCTACTAAAACAAAACTTGCCCAATTACACCGAATTATGTGAGGCTATCTGATTATTTACTGTGGAAATTGTTCATTAGGTATGAGAATAAGAATAAACTTGGTTTCATAACTATCCCATTCCCCCTAGATGAATTTAAATAAGAATTTATTGGAGGCAGGCAAATTGCAGTTAATTTTCCAAATAAATACTCCAGGGATCATACTTCATTATTATTACTAGCTGTTATGTGCATTATAATAGCATCTAGAAGCTTTACTTATGGACCTGGACCTCACCTATGTCTATATATGTTAATTCTGCACCACACTAATGATTAGAGACAGGCAAGAAGTAGGAATATTTGTGTTGATTTCAACAAGTACTGAATTCTGCATTCCTAACATCAGTACTGTAGCTGTTTCAGTTCTGTTTAATAATGCTGCAGTTAAAAATAAATAACGGAAAATGTTAGCCTTTCTCCATTCTGAGTCTGGGGAATATACACTGGCTGTTTTATGTTGCAGAAAATGTGTTTGCAAAGCTAAGAACCACCTTGCTGCATTTCACAGGGAATTTTTGTCAAGTTCTATAAATCAAACATTACAAGCAACAATTTGGTGTTCTGCATTCAGCAATTGTTTCTGTTATCTCTTAGCTTATGTCTGCCATGGTGAATTTTCAGTGCAGATTTTTTCTTTACTTCGTTCAAATCATAAAATTTCTTCCTGATCTTTTTCCCCCAAAGCATTTGTTAAATGTGCCCATCAGAATTGTATGGAGAAATGCAACTAATGCTCTGACTGTGGCCCTCTCCAGAAAAACCATTATCTCCCTCCTCCTACTCATTAGTCCCTTGTGTATTCATCCAGAAGAGCTGCATTCAACCCTTCTGGTGCATCCTCTATCAGGGACTGGGCTGGTTTCCCCTTTGGACTCTTAGATAATTTTCAAGTCATTCTTTACAAGCATACCATCCCCACTTCTACAGGTACCTTCTACTCTTAGATGGAGATTTTCACATTTCTCTATGTTTAAAATCTCCATTTTTGTTTGAATGGAGTCTGGCTTACCATGTAATACAGATCCTTCTACGTGATGGGTTTCACACTGCTCTCACACAAGTCCTTGTACCATTTACAGTTACATTTTGGGAAATGTTTATCACTGACACCTTCACTGATGAAAATGCTCAGTGTCAGGCTGGTCCTAATCCTCCCAGGACCTCTAATTTCAAGACAACTACCCATTGTCAATAGCTTTCAACTGGTCCCTTCATTATCCATTAAACATGAGTTTTATTAGTGCTCTAGAGTGCTAATGTTTTAATTACAATACCAAATTTATAAAAGTTTATTATGTTGCTGCTATTAACCAATTTTCTAACCTCAGATAATGGAAATAGGACTTAGTCTTCACAAAATTTTATTGAAGGAGTTACGTCTGCTGTACCCTTATGTTTGATTTTGCTGTCAGCCAATGATTCTATCAACCTCCCACTTTCCCCCTTTGATTTCACTCAGGTCAGTCAACAGTTCTTCATGTCCTTGCTCTTTTCAAATTTACGTAAATTATTCTGCTTCTGTTTGAGTTTCTGTGATATATTAAAAGACCAAAGATTCTCTCAAACAGATTGGATTCAATTTATCAAAACTGGTTGATATTTAAGATATCTATCTCTGGCTAAATGTGATTCACATCTCTCCTGGGTACTAGAAAATTGGAAAGTGTATAGTCTTCCTCTGAAAACAAATCACATAACTCTGTTATTTTGCAAATAAAGAGCAGGAACATTTATTGAACATGCACGCTTTTCTCATCATTTATGAATAATTTTACTATTCTTCATTCCTGATATACCTTCAAAAACTATTATTCTTACTTCTCCTGACATGGATTTTTGTCTGTATTTAGCTACATTTCTCTTATTAAATGTATTGCATTTAATAAATTCTAAATATCAGTTCCCCTCTGTTTCCACTTTTGAGTTTTTAATAAACATTTTATTATTTGTTATGTTATTTTTTGTAATTATTATCATTGGATTGTCTCCAAACTTCTCTTCTTTCCTTGGGAAAATATAGCTTCCTGCCCTTCTACTGAAACTTTCCCCTCTACATTTCCCCTTCCATAGTTTGTTCCTATTTAAAAAGTTCCTTTATAATCTTGTTTACAAGACTTCTCAATAAAGTGAAAATTGGTCTGGGACTAGTTAGCTAATACCTCAGTTCAAATACATCCATGATTCTGACTTTCTGAGGTAGTCAATAACTCTCAAAGAAGTAAGTACATTGGTACAGAATTCCACTCACCACTACTCATCTGCTCTGTTCTTCTAATAAAGTAATTGACAATGTTATCTTGACAAGATTTACAGACCTGCATGACTTCAGACTTTGCTGGTTTGGGTTTTTTTCCCCTCACATTGGTTTAAAAATAGGATTAGCAAGGGGTGTTTTAAACTGCCTGGAATATTTACACAGTGCTAACATCTCAAGAGAGCCACTCAAAGGGCTACAGAACAGAAATGGTATTTGTCATTTTTTGAAGACTATAAGTGGTTGAACATACTTGCATTTTCATTATTCTGACATGTGATCAATATTGAAAAAAGCACAAAAAAAATCTACATCACAAAAATTATAGACTGAACTTGGCTTAACCATGTTTGCATGGTGATACTGCATGCAATAGTTATATTGCCTCATATAACCATATAAGGTTATGGACTGAAAAATGACCATCCACAAGACCTGCCAAATTATACTGAATAAGCAATTAATACATGGATCTTAACTTTTTTTTTTCAGGGAATATAGCAAAACTTTCCCTAACTGGAAGTTTTCTCTACTCCTTAAAGGAGATTTTTCTGTGTTTGTGTGGTTAATAAAAGTCTCTCCTTTTCTCACTGACTACTTGCAGAGACACATTTTTCACTAGTTACATAGCTGTCCCAAGGTTTCTGAAAAGTTCTGAAAACTGATTGGAAAGGGAAAACAGGAGCTCTGGCTGACCGGGGATAGAGAATGGGGGAAAAAACACAGGGGAAGAGAGTGGTGGAGACTTCAGTAAACTTTTTCTTCTCCTACCAGCTCTTTGAGAGGACAGGAGGTCTGGAGAGGATCCTCCTGCCTTGGGGAGGGCCACCTTCCTCAGGAGTTGTCATTACAGCAAACCCACAGCTCCTTCCCATGCACCAAGAGTGGTATCCAGTCTGGCTTCCCAGGGCTCTCACTTGGCAAAGGAGCTGTGGTCATTGCTTCCTCCCAGTTGCCTATTGCTTTGGGCAACTTTCTACCTTATCTGTTGCTAAGGCAGACCCTTGTTACGGGTTTGTTACGCTGGAGGAATGTATTCTTATCTTTCTGCCATCCCACACTCAGGTATTTCACTGCTTGGATCTCCCTGAAGACAACACACCAGTTCTTGGTCAGTTCTTGCAGACTGATCCTAGCAGGAATTGGCAGCTATTTTAGTGCACCTAGCCCTCCTAACTACACCATCTAAAATGCAGCCTGTGCAGTAATACTCACAAAACACTGAAAACTGAGTCAGTGCCTGATAGATGGTTTCCTGGGCCACACACTCATTTTGCACTCAGTGCACCTGAGTTCATCCCCCAGACTATATTTGACACAAGCTGCTTAACATGGGATGCCCTCCTATAAACTCTGCCCAGAGTCAATGGAGAGAATCAGGCCTCCCTAGAGGACACTTTACCCCACTCTATAAGCATCTAAAGTAACCACTCATGAGAGGGACTTTAGATGACCAGCTTAAACTATAAACCTGCTTTGTTTAGGCAGCAAAACAAGGTGAAACAACTATTCCTTGTGCCTTTTTCTGCTTTGTTCTCCCATCCACAAAACAGAAGTAATCACATGCCCAGAGAACAGTTTTATATGCTAACAGTTAATGACTGTGAAGTACTTCAGTGGAGAGGAACATGATAAAACTTATCAGAAACAATCATTCTGAATTGCCTAAGAATTAGAGTTCTACAATTAAATTTCCAACAAGTTTGCTACCTAATGATAAGGTTCCTTGATAGCATAGTTTTTGGCAGAGTGGAATTGAAGAATTAGTAAAAGAACAAGAACTTAAAAGGTTGATTATATTTCTATATGTCAGTGTACAACAGAAACCATGAATGACAATGAAAGATTTTTATAACAAGAGTTTCCAGAAATAAAAGTTCTCCCACAGGTAAAAATTAAGATCCTATCTTAAAATTTGGCTCATTCTTTAATTTTTATCTCTAAATCCTCTTGACTTTTTTTTTGATGAATGCTTGGTTCTTCTCCAGATCACATCTCTATCTTGCTGGGAGACACTGCCTTAGTTTATAAGTTCTTTTGTCTAGGTAAAATGTAAGACTGAAGGCAGGGGGTGGTGGCATCCAGATGCTTGCACTTAGTGACTTCTGGTGCAGATTCTGGACCAGGAATTCTTCAATTACTGATTTCAATTAAATGTTTGTTGTAGTTATCAATAGCTAAGATTCAGAGGGGTCAGTGTTGACCAAGGTTGTTCTTTAATCATATTCCTTCTGCTGGCAGGACAGGAACATGGTGTTGTAGATGATGATTTTTTAGGTTCATAGCAGGAAGAAAACTGCCTTCAGAGTCTAGTTAAAGATTTTTTGCAGTTATTTGGCACTGCTGTTTTTTTTAAAAAGTAGGACTAATATACAAAGAATCAATATTAACAACATCTTATGGTTTTGAAACATTATACATAGATATCATACTGTAGGACCAAAGAAACTCTCATTTTGTAATGAAAGTCATATAGAGAGAATGACATTTAGGTAAGTACCTGTTAGATCTGGTATTAATTGGTCATATAAATAAGCTTAACTGTGGGATTGAGATTAAAATTTTGGCCCCTACTCTAAGAGGTATTGTTTTGCAATTCTTTTTATACGGACAAATGAACTTTCATTTCTTACAGGTAATTTATCATGCAAGAGATCATTATCATTTTAAATGCTCAAAATCTGTTACTGATTGTTTGACAATTTTTATTTTTGAATATTGTAAAAAAAAATAGTTTTGACAGCCAAGACTTCTGAGAAGTAGTATTCCATCTTGTTTCTTACTGTGCTTGTCTCATTTCCAGTGAGTAAAGAATTGAGTCTGTTTTAATCTGAACATCATGACAAATCTGGGTTTGCTATCCATTACAGTATTACCAAAGAACACATCAGAATTAAAAGGAATACATACTATGTGGAAATTGGTATAAAATATGCTTCACAATCTCTGGCCTTATTCATTCCTCAAGCTTGTCATGTACATTACTGGTTATATTGCAAACACATCTATAAGGGGTCATATTTCATTTCCATTTGACCTTCTACTAATCTGTTGGCATAGTAATATGAACAATCAGAATGAAAGATAAAATGAATTTTCAGAAATCTTGAATATGCAGGGTCTAGAAGACATTTTAGATAATAAAAGCAACAATGTCATAAAAGGGACTAGTTAACCTGGTCTGCAAAAAATATTGTTATGCTAAAATGCATTCATAGAGCGTCGCATCCTGTTAGGTTCTAGCTCTGGTAAACAAATTCCTCAGAATTGAGTTTGTACAGTGTGAACAGCCTCAAAACTTAATATGCTCTTTTCAAAGTCATTCTTTAGTCTTACTAAAACCTTCCAAATATCAGTAACCATAAGGCTTATTTTGCTACTGAGTAATGGTCCTGATTCATGGGCAGAGCTGGACAAAACTACTACACAGTAGGTAGGTATTAAATAAAATTACTCTTTCAGTGTGTAGAGAGCTGATTAGCTGGATTGCATCCATTCTGCAGCTATGAAGAGAAGGGGAAAGAAGTCACCTTGTGTTCTCTCCTGGCCCTTGGCTCTGCAGGGCTGTCCATCTTCAACTGAAAGGATGCAGAGAGTGAACTGCAGGGTTTGTTCCCCAAGGCTGATGAGGTTTCCCTACTAAACTGTTGCAAGCTTGCATTGAACTTCAAAGCTTCTGCTCACCCATGGGCAATTTCAGGCCTAACACTGTCTTTTTGTCCCTTTGTCCATCTTAGCTGTCTCCAGAGGAGTACTCTGCAGCCCAATCTCATGTGCTGTTCCCATTTAGTGAATAGGGAAAAAAGTGCCTAACTCAGCACTGTGTTCTATACTGGCATCTGGCACCTAGATGCACAACACCAGAGGCAAGTATCTGTTTGAGTAAAGTCCCTAAGCTCAGAGATTTCAGCTTCTGAAATACTAAACCTAGTCTCCAAAGCACTTTTGAACTGACACACAGTGTTCCTAGCCATGTTAGGAACTTTTACTTTCCATATGTTTTATAAACCTTATATAGTATTTTTATATAAAGATTTCTTTTGGGCTGTTTCATACCACACAAGGTTCCCTAGTCAGATGTTCAAATTACATATTTATTGTTAAAGAAAACTTTGAACCTTTCTGAGCTCTTAATAAACCTTTTTCTCTTTGTCTGTCTTCCAGTGCAGGAAGGTCCTGTGTACAAAATGCTGAGTCTCTGCTCATGCTGCAGAAGGCTCTGAGAAGCTTTCTCTTATCTTCAGTGGCACACAAGGAAATATAATCTTGCCATGCTTCACTCCTCAGTAATACATAGAACATTTTGGTCAGCACAAAGATCTTTGGCAAGTACTTCTGTCCACCCTGCTTGGCTGGAGACATAAGAACATGAATAACCAAGCCCCTGTTCAGGTCAAACAAAGTGAGGGAGAGAAAGTGGTGTAGTGTTGGTGCTACTGCTTGGCATCTCGAGGAGCTTGCTATTCAATGTGGCTTTGTGAGAACTTGGCAAGAGGCTTAAATCTCTCTGCCCTGCCTTTCTGTCCATTTCCATTACCAGGCTGTAAAAGGAGAGCCTACCTTTCAGTCATTTTCTGAGGGACTAGACTGGAGAACATGAGGGTGCAGGCACTGCAGTAACGGAGACCATCTATCTGCAGTCAAGAGGCAGAGCTTTGCTGAGGGGAAGGGGCAGCTTTTGCTGAATCAGCCCCCTGAGGACCTGCTTAAGTCTCATTTGCTTACATGCTGAAGTGCCCTGCTGAATTATAGCCCACAGCAACCAGCTGCCAGCCCTTCACTTCCTGATTAAAAACAAAAAAACATTTCTGGAAGCTGTTCACATGCTATGAGCAGTGCCACCCAAGGTCCCCCTCTTTTCCTGATTATTCCTTTGTGCCTACCCAACAAATCTCCATCCAGAGTGACAGGACTGCTTTAGTTTGAACAAACTGTATGGAAAGAATGGTGTTTTCTAATTATGTGCCAATTTCTTTTCTCTTGCTTATCTCATCCAAGAAAATAGTGTGGCTCTTAGCAAATATCCCAAGGCAGTACAATTGCCTATTAAATAGGACTCCCTGTTGATTTCAATGCACTTTCAAAATGCTTCAAAAGGTTGATGGCACAACATGGCCCAAAGGTGCTTTTTACTAATGTGTTTTCTGGCACACAGAGAGATAATAACAAAGGAATATCTGACTGCTGCTTGAACATGGCTATCAGCACTAGCATTGCTAGACAAAATAAAAAAAAAACCCTTTCTTAGTAAATTAAAATGTTTGTGTCCTAGAAATGCCATTTATGACACAGAGTAAAATTCCAACCAGATCTGAGAAAAGGAAGTATGTCCTATTCTTAAATAAACTGGAAAAATCGATGCAAAACAATCCAGGCAGTACCTACCAGCAAGAATGGAGTGAAATATCAGAATACTTAATATTCTCTCAGGGGCCATGTGATGTTTTCCAGTGCAATCCCCAGTGCAATGTCTCACATCAGGTTAAGATACCTGAATAGTTTCAGATGCAAACACACATCAGCAAAGCCACAAGAGGAGGGGAGGGCTGGTGCCCAGATTTTGGGGAGGACACACTGCCTTCCTCAAGACTGCCTTTTCTCAAGGCAGAAATAGTATTTGAAGACAGAACCGTGGCCAGCTTGAGAAGATAAGAGTAAATCCGTTTATATCAGCAATCACACTGGCCAAGCACAACATCTGCTATCAGCTCTGGATTCAGAGAAATTTCATATAAACTAATCACCCATCACTAAACACACTGAGAAGGAGAAAAAGGATTTAACAATTGATTGACTTCATATTTCTGACACTTTACTTCTTTTCTTATAGGTTTTTAAGTAGTGAAGCACCACTATTTAACTCTTCAGGCACAGTTTAGGTGACCTCACTATGCAACGGGGTCTCGCTAATATCTATGAAAAATTATTATCCAAGTTTCAAAAGTTACTGCTAATTTTATGTGCCCATTATTTGGAGTATCCTATTTCACTTGAAAAGAGCTGCTTTTTACAAAGAAGTGTCTACTCTTACCATTTAAAGGTCAAGGACATTCAGTGTGGCTATTCCAATTAATGGCAAAAAGAATTGTTAATAAGCATAGCTGCTGTTTGAGAGAAGTAGCATCCTTTCTAGATGAGGTTTTCAGTATCACCCTGATGATTTTGAGCACATGACTTTAATATATACAGGTGGCAACCATGCAATCTGCAGATTTAAGAATCCCTACGTACTCATTAACTTAATAGATGATTATGCTGTATGAGGTACAATTAAAGAACACAACTTTCTAAGAAATCCCTAATTACACATCTACATGATAGACCCTGTTAAGTAAATACTGGGCTCCAGAAAGTCTTACTATTTGTATATTTGTCTTAATACATTGCTAGAGTTCTGATTTGCATTTGTACCATAATTCAATCAACTGAACAACTTGTGCCATTTTTGTATAGGTTCATTTATCCCACAAATACTCAACAAGGTTCTATTTTTAGGGTTTTTTTAAAACTTTGAACAAATTACTTCTGGATATCAATATATTTTCAAATATGAGTTTTAAACATGTAACATGACTTTCTTAAAGTACTTAAAGATTTTTCTTGATTTCACACAACACGGTTCTTGTGAAAATGTTGAATAAATATTTGAAGGTAGTGTCTGTGAGCTTGAATCAAGTCCTCTTGTCTAAACCCTGCAGACATCAGTGGGGAATATTTTTGGTATCTTATCTCCTATTCAAAATTTCATACTTGTGTTTAATAGGGTACAAAATCTTTGGTCCTAATTCAGCCAAAGTTTAGATAGTGGTAATCCTTCATCTAAATGTTATGTCTGTATCCTAAAAATATATTTCTCATTTTGGAAAAGTGCCATGGGGAATCAAGAATATCTATTACCATTCATTCACTACCTTTGCTTGACTTATTATTTTTAAAAAAGGAAAGTAGTGAAGAGGAATCCTAGTCTTTTACTCCTTAAATTGTATCTGACTTTTTGTGGCATATTAGTGCATGAGACACAGCCTAAAGTTAAATATGGATAAAATCTTGTGTGCAAATCTTTCTATCAGTTTACCAGGTCTCTGTGCCAGCAAATTTATCACAGCAATGGCTCAGGAAATCTGGGCAATAAGAGTGTTACATGCAATATTAAAAGTACTTGCTCTTAATATGTGACCAGAAATCCTACGTTATAATCAACTAGGTGAAACAACTTATGTGAGAAAATTTTGCAAGCAACAAAAGCATTGGCTAGACATAGATCTGATAGCCTTCTACTGTAAAGAAGGTAGAATAAGTTTGCCTTATTCTGAAGCACAACAAAATCCAGAACATCTCAAACTATTCTACAAAAGGAGCATCTAACTATGTTTTTCATCTTAGCTTTACATTAACCAAAAAATCAATGTTCCTCTGGAACTGTCAAGAAGGGATATTTCTATTGACTGGCCCTTTTTTTCCAAATTTCTCTAAAAGGAAGTGGACAAAATCAACAGAAGGGCAAAATAATTACTAATTGGTAGAATTTCATACTCTTGCATACATTTTCTGTCAAAGTTTTGAAGTTTTCTTGAAGTGTCTTGAAGTTTTCTGTAATCTCTGTAATTTGAACTGATTCTTTGGTCCGAATGACCTTTTCAGAACAGTTTTAAGCCTCTTTAGACATAAAGCTACAGCTTAAGAGATAGCTGACAATGCTGTTTGACCCCCTCCCCTCTGTGCAAAAAATTGTGTATGAGAAAATCAAACCTCTAAATTACACAAAGAAAATGTGTTGCATACTCTGTATCAGTAATGTCTCTTCAAGCAGACCCAGACAGAAGGCTCCCAGTATTTCTACTGCTCAGCAGAAGATGTCAACATTTAACAGGCAAAGCAAGAAGAAAGGTTTCTGATGGCAGGAAGCAAATGGATCATTCCTTGTGCCACAAAGATTTACTTTGACTTGACTGCATGTTCCACACTCTCCCTTACCAGATTTTTCAGGGTTAACCTATTGTTTACCTAACTTGGACTGCTGATGACAATTTTTCCTCTAACGAATACATTTTTCTAGTTACTTTGCAAAAAGATTGTTCAGTGTCATTATTATAATCAGCAATGAACTGCAACCACATTTAGTGCTGCTATGCTGGTTGACATATAAATAGATAAATACAATCCCTGAGCTGAGATTTTATGTCTCAGACACAAAGTGTTACTGGTGGATAAGGCAAACACATGTTTTCAGCTACATGCCACATTTACCTAAAATTATCAAGGCTTCTGCTGAGCAGAAATGCTTTTCACTCAATTTTTTCTGAGACAGTTAGAGGAAAGTGATACCAGCATGCTTCTGAGAAGTTTTGCTTGTTTGTATTGATTAAAAATGATATCCAACAAATACAGCATGTTATGTCTTTGTTTGATCTGCAACTGCAGAATTCATTCTTTCATTTCTGGATTCTGAATATAAGTGGAGAAGCTTGAGAAAGGCTGCACCTGAATGCGTTCATGCGACTCTATGTCACCAGGAACTGTGATTGCATATGACACCAGCTGGTAACTGCTGTCTTAATACAATTTACTCTGCTTAAAATAAAGAGGCATGCTTCTTTTGCTCTTTTTATTTTCATTTTCTATTGGAAAAAAGGAAGTGTATGAACACAGTGAATATTCAAATACTGAGTCAATGTTCCAATTCTGTCTTGTTTTATAAATGACCCTTGTAATAGCCAGATAACTCAGTAGTTCAACTGGGTTTTGATGTTTCTCATAGTCCTTTCGGCAGCACTCATTCAAAGAAGTTGCCACTTAAGGCTGCAGTGCCTCTAGGGAATCCTCAATAACAGAGAATGAAAATAATAATTTGCAATCTGTAGCATTTTTTCTCATCAAAGATGGAATTTTTAAAAACACTTTACATTCTCCCGGTCACCCCAGAGGAAACCAGCTAAATATTTTCCATGGCATTTAGTGAAAGCTGGCTTGACAACCTAATCCCCAAATTTTGTTCACAAGTAAGTTTCCCCTATTTGATCATTCCTTACCTAAACTATCAGCATACATATCGTCCTTTGATCCTTTCCTTTGATGGGACTGCTGGTTCTCTTCTCAGTAACAAAATATGTTCTAGGGTCTGTATAACCACCCATAATGCACTTTCCATGAACAAAAGGGCTCTTTGGTGCCTATAGTTGTACTATTTCCCATGGCCTTTCCAGACAGGTGAAGTTGCATATCTAGGATGCCTTTCATTCCCTTGAGGGACTATGGAAATCTGGGGGAAATGAAGACTAGCATTTTGGCTAGTCTCAAGACAGCATTCCAGGAAACTGAAGCAATAGGAGATACAGGACTCCACCTTTCAGTTAAATTAATCACAGCTCAGTCTCTGCTTCAGTTTTGGAAGCAGGCTCACTTCACTGCAGTAAAAAGTGCTTGTGAAAGATAAAGGAGAATAGAAAAACGGAATGGGACATGCAGAAGACAAAAAGGAGAAGCAGAAAATGTAGAAGTCCAAGAACAAAGAAACAAATCTCAAGCATTATTTGGTATAATTTGGAAACAGTGCAATGAGAGTTACCAGGGAATTTCTGATAACACAATATTATAGAGAGATGGGACATGGCATTTAAACTCCTGTTTTCCCCATTTAAAAATGAAGAATATTAAGAAAATCATCAACTGACAGAAAAGGAAGAATGGCTAAAATCTAAAGAAATAGGAGCTGCATAAAAATTAAAAACTGACGTGCACAGTCTCAAAATAAGTTTTGGGGATTAAAATAAAGTGAGGCCAGTTTGGACGCTCTACTAGAATCTTCATTTAACTTGTGAAACAAAGGAAAATGTTGCCTTTTATGTTTGCCTATTATGTTCAGACAACAACACGATTATTTGCTAGAGGTCGTAACTATTAAAGTATATTGATAGAAGTTTGTTCTCAAGAGAAATAACATTTATGTCAGGAAGAGTGACAATCTCATTTTACCCACATCAATATTCCTAGCCTGGTGTAGTCTCCATTCCCAGCACAATACATTCTACTAAAATAATTTATGTTCAGTATCCTGTCTATTGAATTAAGAGTATTTTCAGCTGAGGCAAAGCAATTTTAGAACCATAGCTTTACATTCTTGGAAATACTTCTTCCAACTCAGCACACTATATCTGTAATCACTAATATAAAATACTTTTCATATAAAAATATTAAAGGAGGAGATAGTGTGTTCAAATAGCAGTATATTTTGGCTTGTTTCTTCATCTAAATACTCTTTACTCATACAAAGAGACAGTGGAATATCCTGAAGGGTAGAAGCACTAATGATGAACTGCCATCCACATACCTCAGAGTACTTTACAAATGGCACAGTATCACTTCCCCTCTTTTGCAATTGGAAAGCAATCGGCATACACAAGGTCTTCTTGCAGGTTGCCCATACACCATGGACAGAGCTGGCAACAAGGGCTAGCGACTATCCTTTTTCCGTTGCTGGCAATCTGGAAGGCTGAGGCACAGAAACCCAAACTTATCTTTCATGATCATTTATTTCTTTGGAGGTAACATCAGCCTCTCTTCATGCCAAGAAATGTGTTTCATTTTATCAATCATAATACAAAACACACCTACTCTAAGCAAGTAATTAGTATAAACATATTTCAGATGAACTGATTGCATCAATAAACTCTAAAGACTTTGCTTACTTTGTTTTGATTCAAACAGAGCAAGATTCAAGTATTCACTGTTCTAAATTGTCTCTTTGTATTTATTTTGACAGTCCCTTTCTCAAAGCTCAAATGTTCCCACCAGGATTTGTACCCACGATTGCATTGAAAAGACAATACAAGGAAAGAAACAGACTCTGCTTCAGGAAAATGAATAAAGCTATTATATAGCAACCACTTCATAGTAAAATCAAAGTAATTTTTCTCAGATGTTCTGATTTTACAATTTTTGAACTGCTTGTTGACAGTTTTAAATGAATCTTGAGAGCGTAGAGTTGAATTTCCTTGCTTTTACTCTCTAGTTTACATGTGATGTTTTTATATGCCAGCAAAATCAAGCAAAAATTACTTCCAGTTATGTTTCAAATATACAGTCTGATGAGTTGGAAACTAGAGGAAGACCTTAGGTATAAACTTGTTGTCTATAAAGGTTTATAGGTTACATTTTTCTTTATTTTTTTTTATTAATTCTGATTATGTATGTGTATATTTAGACATTTTAAGATATTAAAAGGCACAGCTCAGATTTCTGAGAGCTATAGAAATGATTAAGAATAACTGGTTGTTACATCTGATCTTTACTCCCTACACAGTGCTGCCAAAATAAGAAGAAGTTTTGGATGCACGAGTAATGCGAAAATTTCCCCTTTTCCTTTTGAGTGAATTATTGCAAAATTTGTGAGGCAATAAGAAAGCTATTTTTCACCTACAGCAGATGGAACTACATAAATCGTACCTTGATATCAGCACCAACTGATTTCACTGAGACAAACTCTATAAATCAAAAAAAATTAATTCTGATTTCAGTTATTATCAGATGCAGTTGATCTACTGAAAATCAGAAATCTGAAGTACTCAAAAGTGTATAAAATGCACAACAAACACTGATGGAAACAGTAAGATTTTCAGAAGTATTTCCAGATAAGTAGGGCTTTTGGAAAAGTATCATCAGGACTTCCAAAAGTAAGCAGACCACCTTGTAAAACTGCTATAATTCATTTCATCTTTTGTTCCTTTTTTGTCTCTTAAGGGCCAGGTCTTCTAGGGTATCTGACTTCTGAAAAGTAAATCAGTCTAAGGCACATTTATCCAAACAATGAATTTCTAGAGAGTTAGCTGAACAAGTAATTTCAACTCATAGTGAACTGAATATACCTTTATGTTTCCTGTCTTGAAGACCTTATCCTTCTAAAACAAATTTTATTAAAATGAAAATCTTCTTCCCTGTAACTGGCCTGATTTTTAACACATCAAGTTAATACCAGACAAACAAACAAAAAAATAAAAATAAATGAGAAATATCAAAATATGAAATTTAACAGGTGCCGGATTCTGCACCTGTGACGGGGTAATGCTGGTTATACATACAGACTGGGGGATGAGAGGCTGGAGAGTAGCCCCACAGAAAGAGATCTGGGTGTTTGGGTTGATGGCAAGTTGAATATGAGTCAACAGTGTGCCTTGGCAGTCAAAAGGGACAAGCGTATCATGGGGTGCATCAAGCAAAGCATAGCTTGAAGGTCAAAGGAAGTGATTGTCCCACTCTACACTGCACCAGTGCAGCCCCACCTTGGATGCTGTGTGCAGTTTTAAGTGCCTTGGTATAAAGACACTGTCATGACCTGGACTGGAAGCCCAGAGAGTGGCAACCGTTCGTTTTAATGCATCGGGTTAAATTAAGGTGAAACAACAGCAAACAACCGGTTAAAATGTTTTACTGTGGTAGGAAACAATTTAAACTTGCAAAAGGATAATAAGCAATGTGATCTTTTATAAATCTATAAGAAAGAAAAGAAAGGAAAGAAAAGAAAAAGAAAGGAGAGAAATAGAGCCAAAGAAATCCGGATCACCACCCCTGGATCCAGTGTTGTTTCATGTCCAGTAATCTTGGGTGGTGGGTGCACACACAGAAAAGTTTTCTGTTGCCTTTTAAGTTCATCTTATCAGCTGATTAGCATACTAGACAAAGAGAGGCAGGTATTCCATGAACTCATTTCCATGAGAGATGAGCAAAAGGTGGAGCATGGGTTCTGTGCATGGTTGGGGATTGAAGTGCTAAGTCTTGGACAACCGGCCCAAGCCAGAGTTGACCTATAGATGAATCCTGCATATTTTATAACTGATAACCATTGTGCTAATAGGTATTATATTAAGTTATAACAAACCACCTATTCTGATGTAAAAAGTGGAAGTATTGAAGCCTGAACAACAGGCCCTGAGCTGAAGCTGCTATGTAATCATTAGTGAAATATGTATGGAAGATGTAGCTATCTTGAATGTATCTTTATCTTTCTTTGTGTGTGGATAAGATAACAGGGTCATGGACACAGTTCCCTGGCCCTGAGACCTGGCCCTGGGACCCGATGTGTGACCTTGCTCATAATCCAATTAGATAAGCAGGGAATCTCTCTTAGCTTCTCCCCTGAGCCCTGGCCCTGGCCCTGGCCAGCCTCTGGGGGAATCTAATGTGAGATTGAAACCAGATATTTCCACTTAAAACAAAGATGCCAGCTATTCTGGCTTGCTGACTTTTGGGTATACAAGTCTGGACTCGCTTGCAGCGACTTTGGATGCCTCACCTATGGGTGGACGCACCGCGTAGGATTTCCCACTTGCCGGGACAGGCTCTCCAAATCCTCCCTGCAACCGGGGCTCCCCAGCGACTGTGGAGCTGGATGATGGTAACGTATGCAAGTGGTGATGTATCTTTCTTAATCACTATTCTCTCTCTCTCATGTAGTAATGATTTGATGCATTACCCTGTATTTTCTTATTTGCTTGCTTTAAGTCCACTATTCTGTCTTTTCTTACTCTATTTTCTGTATTACTTTGTTACATTATTTAGTTATCCCCAGTAAAATACGCCTACTCTTTTCACTCTGGTGTCCAAGTTTAATTGGTATCCTTAATCAGCAAAACAGGGGGGGAATGGGGTACATTAACCCTTTTGTCCAATTGAGTCAGCGGTCTTGATCTTCTCCTACCACCTTTACCTTTTCCTCAGTTTTTGTTTCTTGGTCAGTTGTCCAGTCATTAGCTCCATCTGATGTCAGTTGTTTATCTTTCTTACTACTCTTTTAGCTCTTCTTTGAGGCTATAGTCGTAAATTAAAGTGTAGGCCTTAACCTGAACATACGGTTTTTCTCAGTCTATGTCTCCTCCCTTCAAGGCTTATCTAAGGAATTTGGTTATACAACTGCAAGGGAGCAGAGCCATGCACCCTTCAATCCACCCTCTGCTTCCCTAGGCAGATAATTTCTTAGACTAACCGCAAAGGCCACAATTTGTCCTTGAGGTTTTCTGTGTTGATGAATGTTTGAGGCATTATTTCCTTCAGTTCCTTACAGACACCAAACTATTAGTGTGTGTTCACAGGAGGGTCATCAAGATGGTGAAAGACCTTGAGCACAAAACTTGCGAGGAGTGACCGAGGTCACTTGGTTTGTTCAGTATGGAGAAGGCTGAGGGGTGACCTCATCACAGACTACAACTTCCTCGAGGGGAGCAGTGGAGGGGGAAGTGCTGATCTCCCCTCTCTGGTGACCAGTGATAGGACACAAGGAAATGGAATGAAGTTGTATCAGGGGAAATTCAGATTGGAGATTAGGAAAATATTCTTCACTGAGAGGGTGGTCGGTCACTAGAACAGGTTCCCTAGGCAAGTGGTCATGTCACCAAGCCTGTCAAGGAACATCTGGACAATGCTCTTAGTCATATGGTTTAGTTTTAGGTAGTCCTGCGAGGAGCAGGGAGTTGAACTTGATGATCCTTATGGGCCCCTTCCAACTCTAGATATTCTATGATTCTGTTATCTAATATGGCTGTTCTTTTCCCCCTAGAACTTGGAGCTTGAATTGTTACTAAGTGAAGAGGCTTTCTCATACTTTTATATGGGGTATAGTTCAACAACCACAAATCTGAGAAGTGACTAACATGCATCAAAAGGTAATACTTGATATCCATTGGATATCAAAGGTCTAGTAGAAAGGAAAGCACCTAAGAAAGCAGTATGAGAAGAAAGAGCATCTCTCCCTCTGTGTCAGGATTGGGGTTCCTTGTCTGACCCAGTCTGTACTAAGCTTAATTCAATGCCATTTCTCCATTTGCACTGTAGTTCTCTCAAGATGATGGAGGCTTTGTCCCGATTTTTGATAGAATACCCTGGAAATGGACCCATGCAGGAGCTTCTGAACAGGCATAATTCTCAGCATTATAGCCTGAAATCCTGAAAAATTAATGTATTTTTTTTCTTGCTATAAAAATGATTGTTTTCCTCTGCAAAAGCGAAAACATATTTGCATATAGTTGATTTTTTTTTTTTTTTTAATCCTACTGTGTCTTTACAGTGAAACTAAAAAAAGCAATGAAATTATGAAAAGTCAAGCCACGGTTTGTTATCTATTTTATCAGCTTTCAAGATGACATGATTAACGATGTAATTAGTAGAGTCATTAATGAAGTTAGAAGAGATCACTTGTTAAGTGTTTAAAGTACTCTGATCCATTACTGTAGAAATCTTTGAAGGTTAATGCATGGGTCTCATTGTGAGGTACACAGAGACATTCACAGGAGCATCAATTTTCACCCTGACTATCATTTATGGATTTAAGGTGCAGATTAGAAAGTTGAATTTTCAAGCCTTAATTAGCCAAAAGACATGCCACTGAGGCATATCCCTGAGGAGGGAATCAGTATGTAAACAATGTCATTTGACAGCAAGATGGGGGCAGTAGGACATCCTACTGCTCTGCAATGAATACTTTTATGACATTTCAGTATGTGTGCCCAAGGTTCTAGAATTCTTTCCTACAAAACTGCAGTTGGGACCAAAGAGACTCAATTATTGCCTTTCATAAACCAGAATACAAGTCTTAAACATTTTTCTTTCCTTCTGAAAACTTTGCAATTATGTCAACAATGCAAAATTTCAATTACAAGAAAAATCAATGCATTCTTACCATGCTCTGCTACCCCTACCCAGCAACCATTATCTGTTGTATTTTAGAAATTTGCACCCTGTCGTGTCAGGACTGGGCTCTGCTGATTGGTACTGAATAGTCCAAACACTGAGCTCTGGGTTAGCTTTAGGGTCTTGACAGTGTTCCTGCTTCTGCAGCCACTTCATTGTACATCATTTGAGTTTAAAATGGAAAGGTCATTGTTTGCCAGCAGTGGGAGAAAATCAGTTAAACATTTTCTGAGTAAACTATTGAATATCTTTAAATGTTATTCAGTAGCTGTAAATTTATACGGCCTTTGTGATCTGAGTCTGAAAATTAGAAATGAATGTGTGGGCTGTATGCTATAAGAGGGAGGGAAAGGACAGCTGGAGAAGTTCTTCCTTGTTCTGGTTTTGGGAGGGAGTACCACAGTCTCCACCACACAATTTCAGCAGATTTTACACCTTATGATGAATCTGATTTCCTACGGAAAGCAGCACAGGCTACCATGAAATTCCACCCAGTGATGTCTGTCCTGCATCTAACCTGCCACAGATGCTCAAATGATTAACTGTGTTCACCTTCATCCTTCCTGCCCTGGGAGACCGCACACTTAAATCAGGGAAAAGAGACAGGGTGAACTAAAATTGCTTCTTTTTTACCTCTATAACCCTCAAAAGCTTAGCACAAAAGTTTGAATTTTCAGCCTTTTAATTAGCCAGTGTTCAAAGTATAGTGAAGTAGCCATGATGGGCTACATAAATAAGTTGATGTTTGCAGAGAGACAAAAAAAATCTTTTATGAGAATTACTGATATTCTTTCAGACCAGCAGCACAGTGGGAAGTTTTATGAACCAGAAAGTGGCCAGGCTTTTCTTCAGCTACAGCTGATGATCTCGTAAAATAAATTATTTACCCTCTTGCCTCACCTATGCTCAGAATATGAATTCTTCACTGGGTGTTTTAAAGACACAAAGAATAATAAAGATCATATAACCTTATAATATCCTTTCATGAAAAAGGAAAACAACTCACAATAAAATAATGGTCTATCAGATGGTCAATATACCTTATGTTCCTCAAAAACTGTGGCACAATGAAGGCAAAACAAACACAGAACAAGAGATAATAGCTAGAAAAAGAAGTAATACAAAGGTGTGATATAATTCAATCCTGGACTTTATGTTATCACCCCCACCTCCTCACACATGCACAACACAGGGGAGGGTGGTTGCTTGTTACAGAACCTTTTTTTCATGTCTTATTGTGAACATCAGGACTTAATTATGTTAACTTTGCATCAGGCCACAGACACTTTACAAATTAAATCAAATGGAAACTACACATCAATTCAGTGTATACTAGATCACTTTTTATTCCTACTGGTGTCACCACTGAATTTGCAAGAATTCCTAAAAACTTCCAGTTATGATTCTTTTCCTGGTCTCTACTTTGAAAATACCTTTTTAATGATGATGTATAGACAATTATATGCCATTAAGTATTTCTTCATGCAAAACAGTTTTGGCAGAGGTAGCTCAAGAAACAACATGTGATAAGCATTTTGTACACTCCATGAGCAGAAGACAGTCCTGAACTGCCTTGCACAGAACATGGGAATGCAGATATTTAGATCCCTTCTTTCTGGAAGGAGACAAACTGATTCAAAATTCCTTAAAAGACCAATAATTCAAAATTCACTTTCAAATCTTGTAGCTCAGTGGTTTGTTTTGTTTTTTAAAAAATAGTACTGAATCTGAGCTGATTTTAACTCTGATAGTCTGTAAACCCAGACTCACTCTTTCCGTGCATGATACCATTAACTGAAAGCAGTGGGAACTACAGACACATATGCAAGAACAATTTCTAATCTTCTCGGAGTGATCAAGCAGAAATCTCAAATGACAGTTGGACTAGAAAACAATGATATAAGATAATTGAATTCATAAGACTGTAATTTTGTTGTAGATAAATAACCATGGCCATAGGACATCTATCTGTGTCATACTTAAATTTATAAATGTCATCTAGTGACAGATGCATGTACACACAGATATGTATATATATCTGTGGTGATGGCACACACAATTGAATTTGGACAGGTGTTAAATTTAACAAGACTTTTATAAAAATAATTTAGAACTCCGACAACATTAACAAACCACAGATTCAGTGATGTAAGAGGAGTTAATTACTGCACAACCAACTTAAGAATTTTTCAGCTTTAGGAATGAGGATCCAAAATGCACATATCCCTCACCGAAAAGATGAGGGCTCTCAACCCTGAGAAGTTTCCTTAGGAGTCATCCCAACCTAAGGGAAGGGTCCCTGACTGCAGACCCAGTACTCTAAGGAGGACTGGCTCAATTTGCCCTCCAGCAGGGCTCCATTTATACCCTAGTCAAATCTGATCTGTGGTCATATATGGTCTATGAACTTCTCTTGACCCAGGTGTTTCTTTGACTGAGGGCCTTCTCTGTTGACTGAAGGGCCTTACCTTTTGATTGAGTTGTGTACATGATGGTCGTCACTGACAGAAGTGTGTGCATGACCACAGTCACTGTGCAGCTGGGCAGCTTGACCCCAAACTGCGGCTTCTAGTTTTAACACTTTTCTTTCAGTGGTTGAGAATTTTCAGCCTTTATCAGGGTGGGTGCACCTGTCACTATCATATCTTCAAAACTGTAGGACATCTCCTCAAGACAGAAAGCATTTTCTGTTCTCACAGCATCATAAAGCTGCTCACGTATGCCAAGTTATTCCTGATGCATTCAAAACCAGCATGACAATAAAGTCACAATTATGCTTCAATTATGGAGCACCATAGTAGACACCCTTCTGGTGACCCCATGAATTAACCCAGAACCTCTCCACCCAGCTGGATAGGTCAGCATGCACCATTAAGAAAAGCTTTTCCCTGTGCTTCACACATGTGAGAGCAATGCTCCACAAGACAGTGGTGATGCTGGTCTCATCAATTCTCTGGGGAACTGCAACTTGTCAGGTATGTCTATGCTAATGCACAGATCCCTTTGCAGTTCCATATCAGACTGACCCTTAATTTTCACTCCTATACCCATAATTTCCATGTAAAAGAAAGCCAGAGAGAAAACAATGGGAGCTCAGAAAGAGATGGTCTGACTGTTGGTGGACCAAGACCCGGCTGCAGCCTCCATTAAACAGCGGTTCTGGATGTTGCTAGTAACTGCCAGTCAGTTGAGACCTATTTGAGCCCAACTGACAGGGACTTTTTCCTGACATAGCCCTAAAGGTAAGGCCTGCTAATGAGGCATCAGTGATATAAATATCCTTCAGGCTGCTGAGCCTGGTGAAGAGCTGATAATGACACAGATAATATCTCCCTACCTGAAGATCTGGGTAAAGAGGGGATTATGGGGTGTTTTAGGGGGATACTGAAATGAAAAACCAAAGCCCAAGCTCACACAATTCCCTGTCACAAAACTGGTTGCGCTTCATATCCTTTTTTTGATAAATGCTTGAGAGTAAGCTCTCTGAAATACACCCCAAATTCTTTATAAAGGCAAAGGCCTCACAGAGTTTAGCCTAGGAGCAATAACTGTTCCAGACATCTTAACAGAAGTTTATACATTAGACAGAGGTCCTTCTGCTTACGTATTTTACAGTTTCTGTTTGCAATCATCATCCATTAATAAATAATCATCCCTGAATGGACACATTCTTTCACTTTTTATCTACAAGTCCCTTTTTCCTAGAGTTTTCCTAAAGAAATGAGGATTGTGTAATCATGCCATGGGCATGGGTCTCTATCTCCTCTTTCTCAGCCCATAACTTTTAATTCATTGTTTAGTTTTCATCACATTTCTTTCCAAAGTGGGCCAAAAATGTTATACAGGGTGTCCCATAAGTCACAGGAACATAGAATTTATCAGTACTCCCACCCAAGATGAGTCTTGGCTCAACCCTAATTTGATGCCAGAGACAGTACCCTTACAGTGACCCCAAACAAGGAAAAAGATTCAGTCATGGGTTATATCAATAAGAGAATCAGACAATAAAGGTCTACTGACAACCTGGCTGCATTTTTTCCGCAGATTACAGAAGTACTGGCTCATGAACGTCCTAGTTTACACAAGCAGGTAAACAATCTTGAGGAAAAAGCAGGGGTTTGAGCGGACTTCTGGCTGACATGACTTCTGACTGCAAAGAACAGCTGAAACATGCATATTGTGAGGATTTTTTACTTTTTTAACAAAAGAGTTATAAGCCAAAGCAAACCTTAAATAACTACAGCTTGGAAACTCTGAATATTAGGTTTTATTATTAATGTGTTAACACTGTGGCTATATTAACATTTCTAATTCCATGCTCCATTTAGGTAAAATTAACTGTAAACTGTTAGGTTGTACTGAGAATGATGCTGAGAGCTATGATGTCTCTCTGGGTGGTAGAGCACACAATCTCACCAAGCTAAGGTGAGATGGTAGTTCTCAGACCAAGAAGGGCACTGGAGAGGTAGGGTATGGAAACAGCCCTGGAATGGAATTGCCACTGACACCTACAAACTGTAGGAACATCTCTTTTTATGATACCTTAAGGGAATCGGGTTACTCTGAAGGATTTGAACATTTGCACTAGAGTTATCAGCTTGTGCAATGAGGGTGAAGAGAAATACGGACAGAAAATGGCCTACAAAATATTAATGGAGTTTTCTTCACCTAAGTATTTATCAGCTTATCTTGGTGCCTGAATTTGTAAAACAACCAAACACTTTTTTTGTCCTTTCTTTGAGATCAGCTGTTAGGCAGTGATATACCAATCTCTCACAAATAGAATGTGCACCCTGTGTTTTAACTGAGAATCATGTCCCCATGAAATATATTGGATAGATGGTAATTTTTTAATTCCTATAACCACTAGAAGACTATTTCCTGCCTTCCTTCCATACACGCATTAGAAGCAAGAGCATCTGTAGCTGCAGCAGTAGGAAAACTGCAGGAGAGATGGAGGTTTTTAGTCCAAAGGAAAAAAAAAAAATGGAAGCATACAATTCTGCAAATATTCATGTATACAACAAAAATTAACAAATGGAATTATGGTTCACTTGCAATAAAGGAAAAGTATTGTTCCAGATTTACCTTCTAGCAATTTTAAAAAATTCCCATCATAGTTATAAATATCACATTGTAGTTTTCCGCCAAGCGTCTTGGATTGTCCTTTGCATGAGATATACCATATAAAGGATTAACATTTTTCGTTACACAATGTTGCCATTTTTCTTCTGTAGCCTAGTTTGAATATACTTTATATTTTCTTGCAAGTGTCTGTAATAGTCAGTGTCTTCTTAGTTCTTGGTAAAAATAAAGGAAAACAAATTTATTGTTCTATTACCAGAAAATGTTTACCTTTCTTATAGCCAGCTAACAAATATAATCAGAAATGTATTTCTAACAGTTTTTGATAGTAAAATAGAATCTTTTTTGTCTCAGTTTTTGTATAGCTATCTCTGTAAATAATTTTCTCATTATTTCATTGCATGTAAAAGCAAAAGTTTGAAAAAAATGTGAAAAAATATATTAAAATTTTTTTTAAAAATTGCCAGAGTAGCAGATGCAGAAACCCAGGTTTCCAATAGATTAGAAAACATGGAGTTTACTTTATTCACTCCATACATTAAACTGGTGACTTGAAATATCCTTTCATTTTACACCTAAACTACCCTACTGAATCAGCAGAGGATCAGTGTTGTAAAACCTGCATGAATGAACAGATACCGAAGACCACTACTTTACATTTGTTGTGCACAGTACACTAACATTAGTTCTACAAGACACGTGCCTTTTCTCCATTTTCTACAGTATATAACATAAAAAGGGAACTGCAAAAATCCACTGAAAACATAATTTTACTGAAACAGTGGTTTAGCTAAATATTTGGCCAAGAGCATCAATGTCAACTGTATCATATTTAAGATTTGAGTATTTCAAATTTTGGTTCCTCCATAGCAGAGAACTATGGCATCATATTCCTTCCCAAGGGCTAGAGTTCATGCTTATGGCAATTAATAGGAATTAACTCATTAACTCAGTAGCTAACATCTACTTCTGGTAACACTGCTGATATATTCTTGAGTAAATTGTAGGAAGTAATTACCTGGTATGACTATAATGTGTTTAATAAAACACCCTAAGCTATATGTGTATGTGGGGAAAGAGAGCACATATTCTAACTTTTCTAGCTATCTACATAGAGGACTACTGAATAAAATTGCAAACAAAATTAGAAAAGGAGCCATGCATGAACTAAAATAGCTCATCATTAAATGTAGAGTTTCCAGTTTTGAGACAGATTTTCCTTATCTATAAATTCTGTCTCACTAGTAATTAATGACAGTCAGTGAAAGTCTGTTAGACGAGACAAAATACAAAATGAAGAATTCTTCATCAAGAACATTTGCTCTATTTCTATAATAACTGTTTATATATCATTTTACCATAGAAGCCCATTTCTTTGAAAACGTGTTTTGAACTCTATTTTCAAAACATTTATTCTGTCATAGAAATTCTACATTGTAAAATGTAACTTGATACTACAGTTAACATTTTTAAATTAAATAGTTGAGATTTCCCTTTCATAACACATAAATGAGAAATGCTATATTCTCAGGATTGCTTTTGTTTTCAGAAAACTTAAGTTTTGCTCTTAGAAGAAGTTTTATAGATGAGGGAAGTAATTTTGTTCTTAAACTAAATGTAACCCTCAGTATTTTGGCAGATCTTTGAAGGGTGTTCTAAACTTCGGTTTTAAATTTATCTTTCTATATAATAACTTTGGGTACATAATGGCATGCATGAAAAAAAGAAAAAAAAAACAACACGATTTTTCCTTGGGAAAATTCACTTTAGTCCTGCTCTGAACCAGAGCCTGAACTACATGACCTCCATGGGTCCCTTCCTGATAACATTTCCATGACTCTGTGAAACAAAAATATTCTCTGTTATTTTTGCAGCAATTGATCCTTGTAATGAATACAAGAAAAATCCAGTAAGTTTGAATAGTATAAGGCTTTTTTTTATCAGTTCTGAGTGAAATCTTCTTTAAAACTTCAGGTAACAGATCTTAAAATGTATTTAATGGAAAGGAAGATGGTACATGGAGTAACTGAAAGAAAGAAAGAAGGAAGGAAACAAATAACTAGAACATAAAGGTTCAAATTCAGAAAAATGTTCACTGAAGAAAAGTTAATGTACTTGGCTGGGAGTGAATGCAAGACCCATTGCAAATGAGGTCAGCAGCACATGCCAAAACACCCTACAAAAAGTGCAATTAATGACTTAAAGTAGGACATCTGAGGTAGGATAATATTGATAAATAATGCAAGATATATCTTCTCTTTGAGCCCTCTTACATGGCTTTCCAGAAAAACTGTGTGAAAATACTATTACCTATCCAGTTGCATTGCATGTGCGTACTAATGTTGGCCATTGAGTCAGTCCTATGTAAGAGTAGTGTGCTATATTTTAGTGGTTGTGTCAATCTGTATTTTTTTTTTGTAAATGCTGAGATTAACTTTTGCATAATTGGAGAAGCTGTCCTTCTACAGAAAAACGTTGAATGGAAAAACTACCCTAAATCCCCTGAAATAAGTAATGGTATGAAGATTGGTGAGGTACATCTGTTTCCTATCTTCTTCCTAAACCAGTGACTATCAACTTCCTTTTAGAAGTGCATGATTTTAGTGAAGGGTAGAAAAGATATCTCTCTCTTTACAGAAGATACCATCCCACAGTATCTGAGATGAGAGCTGAGGAACAGCAGTTTCCCTGTGTGAACCAAGATGAACCAAGGAGGAGGACAGAAGAGCAATTAAGAATCTGGCATCTACCCATGAAAGGGATTTAAGCTGAAGACTGAGGCTGACATTCACTTGTGTTACAATTCCCTAACCACACTTGATAGAGTATAATTGTTCATCAGGAAAAATACCTGGTTAGGCAGTTTTTAACTTTTCCTCCAAAAAACAAGTCAGGTAAATGTGTAACTACTGGCTGATTAAAATGCAAATGGCTTACCTGCCAAACTGTATTTGTGCATGGTGTACTAAAAAATTGGGGGGTTTTGTGACTTTCTGTTAGTAGAAATGTGTATATTTTCTTAGAGTTTTTTAACTTTGTTGGCCTTTGCCAAAATCTGACTGTAAAAATTAATGTGAAAAACTATTTCAATGAAATGTAGCATCTACTACTTCTTTAAAGTATGCATTTGTTAAAAATGTCATTTTAATGGAACAAAAATTAGTACATTTCCAAATAATGTTTTTAGAAAAGTTAAAATTCTATGTTTTGATTTTAATCCTCTTTCCTTGGGAAACTTTAAATTATTTTGCTTATAAGGTATTTCAGAAATGATCCATGTGCAAGGTTGTGAAGAGAGCATTTGGATCAGATTTAATATATATAGACCATAAGCATTCTGGATCACCTTCAACCATGCAAATGTGTCTGATACAGTTTAAAATATTGGTGGATTTAATGGAGCCTGAAATATTTTAATTAGCTCAAGCATGTTTGTGGTGGGTTGACCCTGGCTGGATGCCAGGTGCCCACCAAAGCTGCTCTGTCACTCCCCTCCTCAGCTGGACAGGGGAGAGAGAATATAACAAAAGTCTCATGGGTCGAGATAAGGACATGGAGAGATTACTCATCAATTACCATTATGAGCAAAACTGACTCGACTTGGGGAAATTAGTTTAATTTATTACCAATCAAATCAGCATAGACTAATAAGAAATAAAAACAAAGTCCTAAAACACCTTCCTCCCACCCCTCCCTTCTTCCCAGGCTCAACTTTGCTTCTGATTTCTCTACCTCCTCCACCCAAGTGGCACAGGGGGATAGGGAATGGGGGTTGCGGTCAGTTCATCACACATTGTCTCTGCTGCTCCTTCCTCCTCAGGGGAAGGACTCCTCACACTCTTCTCCTTCTCCAGCATGGAGTCTCTCCCACAGAAGACAGTTCTCCATGAAATTCTCCAACGGGAGTCCTTCCCATGGGGTACAGTCCTTCAGGAACCGACTGCTCCAGCGTGGGTCCCCCACAGGGTCATAAGTCCTGCCAGCAAACCTGCTCCAGCGTGGTCTCCTCTCTCCATGGGGCCACAGGTCCTGCCAGGAGCCTGCTCCAGCGTGGGCTTCCCACGGGGTCACAGCTTCTTTTGGGCATCCATCTGCTCCGGCATGGGGTCCTCCACGGGCTGCAGGTGGATTCTGCTCCACCGTTCACCTCCACGGGCTGCAGGGGCACAGCCTGTCCCACCATGGTCTGCACCAGGGGCTGCAGGGGAGTCTCTGCTCTGGCACCTGGAGCACCTCCTCCCCCTCCTTCTTCACTGACCTTGGTGTCTGCAGAGTTGTTCCTCTCACATACTCTCACTCTTCTCTCCAGCTGCTGAGAGGAGTTGTGCAGCTTTTTTCCCACTTCTTAAATACATTAACCCAGAGGCACTACCACTGTCGCTGATGGTCTCAGCCTTGGCCAGCGGTGGGTGCATCTTGGAGCTGACTGGCATTGGCTCTATCAGACATAGGGGAAGCTTCTAGCAGCTTCTCACAAAAGCCACCCCTGTGGCCCCCTGCTACAAAAACCTTGCCACACAAACCCAATACAGTGTTTTCCTGTAACAACCTATATAGAATTCCATGACCCATTGTTCTTTCAAAAGTAAAATTCATATTTTTTTAATTTTTTATTAGATTTTAACCATTATTAAAAAAACTCAGAAATAACCTAAACTGAAAATTTCTTTTACAGATGGATAGTTATTCCACCTGTTCCATAGTCACTTAACTCCCATACCACAAAATGCAATAAAAGCTTGCAAACAAATGTATGCATACAAGTATAATCATTTGAAGAACACTGAGTGTGTATAATGTGGATACATGTACCTACTCAATTTCACGTACGTTTAGATTACATCTAAATCCTATTATGCAGCATTACATTATACCATTAAAGCATCTTCAAACATGCATCTGGTAGCATAACATCTTAACTATTAGCAGAAATAGAGATCAACTAAGGACAGTTATTAGCATCCTGTTTTGTGATGAAATTTGTGTACAGATTTTGTAAAATGAGGTAGTGCTTTTTAAAGGGATTAAATTCCGTTAAGTACACCTATAAGCAGAACAAGCTAGTAAATGTTCCTTTTCTGTGTTGATGATTATTAATATTTTTGTGGCAGGATTTGTCTCAGTATGTTTTTTTGCAGCTACTAGGCTGGGTGTTTATATTCTATGTGGTTTATCAAAGTAAATAACAAGAATTAATAGTAAGGGCAATAAAATCAGTCTTCTTATTGTTTATTCCTTTCTTCAAGGATTAAAATATTGTCGTTTTTCAACCATATTCTAGATATTAATTGTAACATAATGATGCAATAATTTAAGTAAAAGGACATGTGTTTCCCATAACTAGATGATATTTGATAATGTCAAGTAAAAGATGCAGAAAACATCGATAGTAAATGTGAACATTAGTCAAAGATTATTGGGGATTTCTCAGGCTATATTTCTGAATTTTTTTTGCTTTTGATTCAAATGAGATTCAACAGGAGAAATTTTGCAGTGGCTTCCAACATGTGAAAAGCCATATAAAATTGATTGCAATTTTTTTATCTTTTGACATAAAAGATATTGTATAGGTTACCAACCTACACTGTTGCCCAATAATTCATCTCAAAAAGTCAATATTTTTGCAAAAACTTCACATCATACTCCTATTTTACAATCAGTGGGGCTTATACAATGATAGAGTTTGAATGATTCAACTGTTAAGCTTTCAGTGGAGTTTCTTGCTGTGATTTTGAAACCCTCCATTTTCATAGAAAAGTCAACGCTGATAACAGATGTGAAATCTTGTGTCTAAGCCTTCTCTTAAAAACATAAAATACACCTTATGACAGAGTAATTTTCCTCATGTAGCCCGTGCTGCCTGTGCTGTTGGAGACCACATTTTTAGATATTTATTCATACTAACACCTGCTGGGTTCAGAAAATATTGCACATCTCATGCAAAAAGATGGAAAACCAGAACACATTATGGACCAACCAGCAATCTCCATTCAGACAGTGATATTCTCCTAAAAGTAAAACCCTTCCATGGGATTCTAGTCCAGCAAGTACTGTCTAGCAAAGATCCCTCTATAACTGGTGAAGAAAGAGACACTTCCACACAGGAATTCATCCCAATCTAAACCAGATGACTAAACCATATGGTATATTATCCTTTGGAGGTGACTACATCTTTCTGTTGACTACAAGAAGAACCTAGATAATGCGGTTAGTCAAACTAAATTTTTAATATGCAAAGTTAGACAAATTCCAAATGACTCTTCTGATAATTTTTCTGCTTTATCATATTTTCTCTTATGAATAAATAACTAAATGCTTAGACATCTGAAAAGCATATTTCAGCAAATTAATTCTCCATCTTTATACATCACCTAACCATAAACCAAACTCTAAAACAGATTTTGAGATATTTCATCATGCTCTGTAGTAATATTTGAATTGATTTTCTGGTTTGATTAAAAACTAAATCTTCTCTTGTGAAGTTCTTGAGGTCTGTGTAACATTTCTTCTCTAATTTTGAACTGGTACTTTCATCCTATTATGGTGTTTTTCAATATTATGGACCTTTGAGTCTAGAGTAACTTTAAGTGCTACAAATAAGATGGCAGTAGTGGTTCTTTCTTCCTGAAAGAACAGCTATTATACTTTCCCTGGGAGCACGTCTCGTGGCTCATGAATCTGTTGAAGAGAGGTGTTGAATGCTGAAGAGTCACTTTCCTGTTTGAATTTTTCAGATACTATTATCTGAGGAAAAAATGTTATAGTCTTTTTATTTTCACCTCCAGAACGGAGAGTGAATAAGTTATTCCACTTTTTGACTGATAAGCTATTTATTATTCTAAAACATTAATACGGTGGGATTGATGAGAATGGAGAGAACTGGAATGATCATCTTATGGTGGAGACACTGGACCGGCACTCGGGAAGATGTAAGGTGAAATACCCATTGGGGTCCTTGGCAACCATTCATTTTCCCTGTTCTCAACTTCTCATTTCTGCAGTGATGGAAATAAGACTTCCTTGCCTCTCGAGAATTTGAAATAGTGGTTGATATTTTCATTGTGGTCAAATATTTAAAAGTTATTGGCCACAAATATATATACAGCACACATTTATACAGCAATTTACCTTGATTACCCTGTGATTACACCCACTACAATTTTAGCACAAACCATAGATTTGTTCCAAATTTTTATCACTAAAAGGTACTGGTGACTCAAGCAGGGAAATAGTTCACTTGAAAACAGCCATTTGCCAAACTGGTAATCCAGAAAATAATGACCAGAAAAAGGTCGTATAAGGTTTAATCTAATCCTAGCACTACCTAAAGCTAAAAAATAAACAGGAAACAAAAGAAATGAAAACAGAGTTAATAATAAGAAATAAATTGATCCCTGATGTTTCTTGAAAGCTTTTTTTAAGATTCACTGTAGTTTATATGCATAATGACTTATTTGTTAAGCCACAAATTTTCAGGCAGTGAGCTGATTTTCAAATGCTGTAAAAGGATGTTACACCATCAAAGAGGGGACTGAAATCTCCATTACACTACAATGACTGAGATACATGGCAGCCTTATTTGAGTTTCCCCTGTGTGATATGATCATGCTACACAAGTATTTGTTGCATTTCTTTTTCTCCTTTATTTGATGGAAACACCTACGTACATCTTAATAGTCTACCTGTTTCTGCTTTTCATTCTTATTTGAGTTCTTCTCAAAAAAACATATTGCAACACTTTTCACAATTAAATCTAATTTCGAAAACAGATTAAAAGCAAGGTTACTTGACTCTCTAGGGAGTAAAGATAAGAATACTAAAATCTAAAAGTGACTATAGGTCATCCATCCAAGACCAGATCTTTTTTTTAACAGTAGTCAGTAAGTAATACATAAGTAATCAGAACAATCATCACGTAGAAGTTTTCATTGATATAAGAAGTGATAAACAAACCAACCAATCTATTTATTTTTAAAATGAAATGTTCAGAATCAATTAATCTCGAAATTTATGTTGTGCTTTCAGTGAGTTTTTAAATAGCAATTGGTTTTGCTTTGATGTGGAACTAGGAAGAGGCAACTAGAAGGAAACAAACTCATATTCCATATCCTGCTTTTCTGGTTTGCCCTTAAGAGATGACAGGGGGGAGTTAACAAAATTTATGATTTGACCCATATTAATTGACTAAGTCAGAGAACTGCTGAGGACTCTAGAGAGACTCTCGAAGTGACTGTAATTTTATACAGAAATCTCACATGATATTTCAAGCGAACCTGAAGACGGAGCTAGCTGAACTAGCCATTAAATATAGTATTATGTAAGAGGGCTGTGAATCATGTTTAACTTCAATAAAATATTTTTCATACTTAAATATTGATAAAATATTTTTAACATCCTTAATATGAATAGCTACATAAGTATGGTAGCCAAATTGTGTGGTGCTCTAAAAGAGTTAATAAAAAATATATTTATATATGTGAGGGCTGCCTTCTGGAACATAACCCAGATTTTTTTAAAAATTTGTGGAAGTGAAGTCAAGATTGACTTTGGATCAAACTGTGCATCCTTTTCCTAATCATTTCCACAAAAAATCATGTGGTTTTGTAATACAGCCTTGCATAATAATGCCTGTAAAGGTAGAAATATAGGACATCCTTGTAAGTGAGAAAACATGAACTGCAAAGCAAGCAGGGATAAACATTTCTGTGGCTGAGAGACAGAGGCACACATCAGAGACAGACTTTGGTGTCCTACAAATGTCAAATTTGATCTGCAAATTTTTTAAAGAAAGAATCTGGCATTTTTCTTTATCCGAAGGAACCCTTGACAACACTCTGACAAGAGGAGAAGTTCTGTATCATGACAAGAGTTCAGCTATTGAACTGAATATAGGGAGCTTTACTTTCTTGTATAACCTCAGCACACAGAAACATGCATTATCAGAACGGCAGACAATGGTACAGATACAATATTTGTGTCAGATGGAAAGTATAATCTTCATTTTTTAAATAATATTGTGAAAAGAACCAGGAAAAAAACAATAGAAAGAAAAAAAGAAAGAAAATTCAGAAGAAAAAGCATGATGCAAAGGAAACAGTGTCCTTGTTTCTATTCTGGGTGTGCTAAGGAAAAAGTTCATTCTCTGCCCTTAGGAGATACTGGAAAAGATTGACTGCAACAGCTTTAATTTCAGAATGAATCATTCCAGAACTACTTTGCACCCCATAATATGTCAGACTGCTCAGCCCAGTTCAACAGAAAAGGGAAACAAAGTTTGCTCTTATTTTTCTTCAGTTTTATATCCGCTGACTGTGTCTTCTTTGCAGGAACTTCACAGGTTTAGGCTGAACAGCAGTGGAATTGTCTTTGCTGGAACGCAAGTCAAAGAGACCTGACCTGGCAGAAGGTCTTTGCAACCTCTGTTATTTACAGCAGACCTCAGAGGACACAGTTTCTCCAAGGTATGTTTTTCAGCGGTCTTTACTTTGCCTACTAAGATCCGTTACCTACATCTTACTTTTACATTACTTTACTTTTACTTTACTTACTTTTACTTTACTTTACTTGTTTGAGTATTGCAGTGCCTGTGAGTAACCAGTTTTTCCTCGGCAAATTAAGAAAACAAATAACCGGGAAAGAATTGAGTCTTTACTCTCAAAGCCAGGACATAAACACCTGGCAAAATTATCATGGTTCACAGGCACAACACTGCTGAAGCCAAAGCAGAGGGCTACATCACAGCAGGACAGTCCTGGACCAGCCTCTGGGGAATGAAACAGCTGTGGGATTTTTCCCCAGGATTTATGAAAGAAAGAAAAATTTCCTGCCTGTGTCAAATGGAAGAAGTGGGGGCTGTTCCTGACAGAGCTTCCCTCTGAAAATCTCCCTTTGAAACAGTGTTATGTGGCTATAATTCTTCATGCTACTGACAAGGAAAGAGAAAGGGTGAAGGCTTCCTGATGATGGCTGTTGAATGATGCTGACATCCACACTGCGATCCTGTCTAGACTTCCCGTCGGCTTTAAACTTTTCTCCCTCTACATTAAACATTGCTCAGAGAGTGAGTATACTATTGTTAAACTGCATAGCATCATACAAAATATATAAGAAGGGACTGTCTGTCTTAACTATCAAGGCTGCACCCGGTTGTAGCAATTTTTCTTTGGGTTTGAAAACTTCAGAAAGCTACAAGTTGCATAGGAGGCAAAGGCAGCTCAGAGTAGGGAGTACAAACCAGTTCTCTGCTCTGTTAATTCACTGATTTAATGTAGAAAACAACTTAAATATTAGACACAGTCATTATTACTCAAAGTCACTGTGATCTGGGACTAGAAAAGTGAATAAGTGATCTTATCCAGGCCAGGATTTCTGCTGCTCTTCTCACTCTGGAATTTAGGAATAAGAGAACATTTTTGTTGGTGGTTAACCCAGGAGTCAGGACTTTCCATAGAGCTGTGCCCACAATGGGGAATTCAGTGCAGGAAAGTAAAATTAGAACAAACCCTACCACCTCCTAAATAATATGATGAGTTTTCAGCACCTTGTATCATAAGAAACAGCCCTCTCAGAGCTTATACAGCTTTTTAGTTTTCTTTGTATTTATCTGTTTATCTCACCAAAACAATACAAAACCCCTCCAAAACCTAATTTTTACCTTTTGCTTGAAATTGATTGCAGTACTTTTATTTCCTACTTATGTACCTTAGCAAGCAGTACTGTATGAACCATATATTAAAGTTTCTCACCTTTTCATGCACACACTAACTAGCATCTACATGCTTCAGGCCAGATCAGGACTATTTCCACCACAATCTTGTCCTCTCTCTCAATATACTTCTATGATGATAAAATTAGTAATGAGAAAAAAATGGCTCCCATTAAATAACAGGAAGTGTTTCCATTTACTTCAGTAGGCTCAGGATGTCATGTTTAGTTTCTTGTTTTCATTGGTGGTTGAAATCCTGATGAGAAAAAAAGCTGCCCTTTGTCATTAATGAAAAGGTGCCTTAGTATGACTTAATATCCTTTTCCAGTACCTACACATTGCTGAAAAGGTGTGCATTCTTCTCCTTAAAAGTATTTCCCTCCTGTCCTCTTCCCCAGTTGACAAATTTCAGATGCTCTTAAATGTAGATGAAATGGTCTTGTTGGAAATAACTTATAATATGAAAGATCACTCTTTCTGAGACTGGGGGAATTGTTAGACCATCACTGACTTGCTGTTCTAAAGATGTTGCTATTGTATAGCATCTCACTGTCTTTTGTCTTTTCCATCCCATTCCCATTTCATAATCATAGCTGTGCTACTCTCAGTTAAATTCACTACTCAGTTTCACAAACAGTCTTATTTTCAAAATTCTGTTGCCATAAATTAAGTAACAACAATACAGCTCTGGCATACAGAAGTCACAGTCTTTGTTAGTGTCCTCATTTTCACACCTCTAGATTAATTTTGGAGTTGTGACACATAACTGAAGATTAATGTTTTTTACTCTGAAAACACTGCTATTCTTTTCTTTGTTTATATTATCAGGGAAATATTTTAGATCTCTCATAATCTACACAGTAACTGTAGCTTGGTTTAGGAGTCTCTGTGCTTGCCTGTATTTAATCGTCATTCTGAAATGTACCTGCATCATCAAAGAAGCATTTGGAAGATATTTTAGTGTTGGGGTCACCATTAGCTGGGGTCCTTATTTCTCCGTGCGGGAACAGGAACGACACAACACCAATGTGATGATCAGATTGTCCATCTTTATTTTTTCCAGTCCTAGTTACATTTATATACTACTAAGTTCCGTACACACACTCATCAATCTTCTAATAGGCTACAGGTTATCTACACGTGCCGTTCATGCGCCTCTACAAGCATTTGCATTGGTTAATTGCAATTAGCACGTAAAGCCCAAAACTTGCCAAAACTCCCTTATCTCATACCCTGTTTTGCTCAGACTTGTGTGCTTTTGCTGACCACAGGTGTTTTTCACTTATCTGCTATCTTGTGTGGTTTTGCCAGCCTTATTTTGCTGGCCTTGTCTTCGTCCTTGCATTCTTCTGCCTGCACTAACTTTCTCCCAGCGCGGCCCAGACTCCTACATTTTAGTTTGCTGATTCCTAATTTTCAGAATTCCAAGTCCTACTTTAAAGCTTTCTGTGGATTTTTTTTTCAGTTTTATTGCATCCCCTCTCTAAACTGGTAATCCTTACATGGGTCTGAAAGAGTAAATATGAAATCACAAAGTGGAGTCAATTCAGTATTCTGTTTCCCAGCTGGAGATCCCTAAAAGATGTCGCAATGATGGGGTCTGCTTCTTTTCCACTAAAGGGGTCATAGTCCCAAAGACGGTAGTACAAACATTAACAGAAATAGATTCATTTGTGAGTAGTAGAGACAGAGTTGCTAAACAAAAATCCTAATCCTTTCTCCTACCATCCTTTTTTATAAGAATCTCCCGCCCATCTGCAGCAATATTCAGGCCTACCCCAGAAGATATCTTTAATTTACATCTAATCAATACAAAAACCAATATAAAAAATGAAATCTGAAAAGTTATCAAGATAACAACAGAGAAAACTAACATGAACACAAATGCCATAAGGAAAACTAAACTGTTTTAAAATCAGTACCTTACTAATTAATTTTAAACCGTTTTTTTTTTTGTTAATCTTAAAATGAAGGTGACTTTTTTTTCCTAGGAAAATTCCTAGAAGGAAGCAGCATCCAGTGGCTGCCTCACAGGACATATGTAGCCAGGGGATGCTATATTCCTGTGCTTGGTCCACCACAACTGTTCTACCATTCATTTCAGACTATTTATCCCCGGATTGTTCTGCCAGCCCCAGAGGCTGTGACTCTGTCCCAGCACATATGGCAGGCATCACCCTTGCTAAGTAATACAAGAGACCTTGACTCAACAAAAATCAATCGACTTTCATTTTCATAAAGCATGAAAGGTAGATTGCCTCTGAGAGCAGGGGTTTTTTATTCCTGGGCTTTCAAACCAGCAGATGAAGAACATTGTCATCTGATAATTTAACAGCAAACATGACATGAACTGTCATCAAAGGCAGTGCAAAGTTTTTCCCACAAATATAGGAGTGATCACAATAAAAAAAGATTTAAAGCCTCCTTATTATTATAATCACTGTGCTCAACACAATAGCTTTTCACCTGTTCATTGCTATTGAGTCAGTCATTCTTTGCTATAAAACTTCCCATCCTGAGCCTACTCACAATTCCTTAATCAAATCTTGCCAGCTGAGAGCAACTAGATGGCCTCCCCTCAGACCTCATCTGTGCCATTTATTGAATGGATGTATCATTTCTGATACACCACGAGACTGTCCCCTCTGCAGAAGAGCTGAGCTAACTGCCCTAAGAGCGTCCCTAGATCCTGCAAACTGGTAGTGCGTTTTCTCTGGCAAGCGTAGGGATGGTCTTGGCCTTCTGGTATCCCTCTGCGATGCTGTTGTTAATCCAAATCTTCTGCTATGCCCACAGGAACCTGTTGCCTGTCTCCACAATATTTTGGTGAATCATTCCACTCCTTGCCACCTTCATACAGGAGATGTAATGGGGTACCATTACCAGTCCGCATTGCCAATTCCCCGTGGTGCCCTTGGGCACACCCTGCTCCTGTAACTCAGGTTTCGAGGCTGCTCCTTAGAATGGAAACACATGAGGGGATGTTTATTCACTTCCAGACCTATTTTGCACCTTCCCTTTGATGAGCTTCCCTTTGACAAGCCAAAGTGCATGTTTAAGTTTGCCATGCTGATCAGTCCTCTCTTGCTGTCCTTTTGTGTAAGCTTGCCTGTATCCAGCTATAATAATTTACATTTTAATGTTCTTTTAAGAAAGAATGGGAAACAGTATTTTTTGCTATAATCTTTGTTGATTATAATCTTACTTCTTCTGGTTCACCACTCAGAAAAGCTCTCACCTTGCTCTGCAACCCAACCGCACTCTCAGCCCCTACAGCCTCATGTCTGTTGCATGCTTCCACTAACCCTCCTCCTCAGTTTCACAGGGTTGTCCATCTCTGTGTTACTCCTGCACCTGATCTCACTCAGCTCTAGTAGTCTACATACACAGTTATAAACTCAAAAAAAGAAAGGAAACAACCCACAGAATTAATGAAAAATAAGAATACTGATGTATGAATTCCAGCACAAAAGAAGGATGAAATACTTGTAATCTTCCAAAGCAGTTCCTCCATACCACTGTAAGAACCTTTCACCGTATAATACTTAATCGGTTTAGATCACATATTCTCTATAGAAGACATAATCTTTACTGGCAGTTAATCTTAGATATGGATGTGCCATGCCCTGCTACTATAGAGGTTCACGAAATGCTTCTCAGCTACACTGATTAACTTTGATTCCCTTTGGAACTTGGTAGTTGCATTAAGGGATGCGATTTATTTCCTAAGTACATTGTGCCCAGATTTCTATACATTCTATACTTTCTGCTTTCTATATATAATAATATAGATAAGTATAATTTCTATACTTTCTGGTTTAAAAATCAAATTTTAAGGTTTATCTTCTAGACCAAAAGGAAGTATGACAAATAAACCCAGTGTTCCTTAGGGCACATCACTGGAAACAACCACTTTAAAAGAATTACACTTCGGTCTCAGCATTTCTTCATCCTCAGAATCATTGTCATATTTCCTGAGTATACTGACAGACAGAAAGCCTGTTAGTATTGTCAGCACTGCAGAGTCAACAAAGCTATGGAAAAGAGAATAGAATTCTGCTCTTTATTCATTACCAACAAAAGCAACAGCTATAATTCAGGTACTGAATTTTTTATTTTAACTAAATCAAAGAAAAATGTCCCACATTTAAGAAGCTGGAGAGAAATTCTAGCATTGACTGAGACAAACGTCAAGAAAACTGGCACTGAAATGTATAATCTAGGTATGTTGTTTTCCTACCTTTTCTCTTTTAATCCCCACATATTTCAGAACTTTTTTATTAGAAAAGAAGGGTTGGCTCAGTAACTTAAATTTTTATATAAACTGAATTTAATCTTTAATGACTGTAATATTATGGTTTTTTATATTTACTCTAATCTCTTCTTGAAAGAGGTGCCTCTGTGAGTAGAAATTTTATAAAGCTAAGAAAATAATATAAAAAGAGATTGTAGAAGCCACATCCCTGGAAACATTCAAGGTCAGGTTGGACTGGGCTCTGAGCAACCTGATTTAGTTGAAGATGTCCCTGCTCATTGCAGGGGGAGTTTGGACTAGATGACCTTTAAAGGTCCCTTCCAACCCAAACCATTCTATGATTCTATGATTTTATGATCTTCCCCAAAACACCACTGAAGATTTAAAAAGGCCTCTTATTCTATAACAATACTCAAACCGTCCATCTGATATTCCATATCAGACAAATAAATTTCTTCAGGTGAGAAATAAAATTCACCCTGTCATGTCATCATGGTAAGATTAGCTGACCACTAATCTGGGTTTGGTACTGAGTGGAGTTGTGGGGTTATAGAGCTGGATGAGTCTCTCCCAGCAGTGTATGTTGGTGCTGCATGGGAGATACAAATCAGCCCAAACTGGGTGGTCTTCCACACCTCCTGTGCACTGCAAAGGTGCATGGGTTCCATTGTGTTTCCCACCTTTCTCTTAATTTTGCTTGTCAGGTACACAGTAAGCCCCACTGTAGAAACTGATGTTCCTTAAACCTCCTTGTGTAGAAGCCTTACCCTGCTCATATCTGGAGTGCTTTGCTTCCACTGTTCCTGCAGCCTGCCAGGGAGGCAAATCAACTGTAAATCTCTTCAGGAAAAAACAAGCAATCACTTTTTTATGGTTTCATTTTCAGAGTCTTGTAGAACCATATTTTATATGAGTATGCAGTCTGCTTCAAAGTAAAAACATCAGCCTTCTTCATTCAAAACTGTCTAAGCTCTAGCGAAAAAGAAAAAAAGAATCTGATGATTTTTTTCATATTCATATACATTGCACAGTATCAGACTTACTTCTTCTAAAAACAGCCTTCCAGGAAAAGACAAGGAAACCAGTCCCTTGCTCCTTGTGTTACAATTAATTCTCTAGGAATTCCAAAGATGGACTCCTTTTTTTTTCCAGGCTAAATAGTTCACTGCTTGCTTGCAAAATTAAAGGAAAATGTCAATTTTGTGATATCTCTTCTGACATTCAGTTGCAGGTTAGTTCCAGTTGCTATTAAATTTGGGTCAAGACATGTTTTGCGTTCTGCTAGACATTTCCAACTGTGTAACATATGGCTGAATTTTCATTTTTGTTTCACATCACCACATGGTAGCCTTGGGAATTAATGTTACTCCTTCAAAATAAAAAAAAAAAATTGTTACTCATTTTACTTCCATATCAATTTGTGATTAATAAGGATATTTTGTATCAAAGAAATTTAAAAGCTAGACACATTCAGCCACTTCACTCACCTTCATCATATCTTGTTTCAGAAATCCCACTTGGGGCTCTTCAGTCATCAGGAAGAAGGAGAGGTGACATATTTTGATTTTAATCCTACAAGGAAGATTGGTCTTTCAGTGGTGCTCTAAATGTTTACTTAAGTCTTAAGTCTTCTGTCACAGTGGATAAATAGGAAGCTGTCACCTGCTTTTTTTTTCCCCACATTCCAGTGACACTAATCAACTACATGATCTTCCCTATTCTACTCAAATAGGATCCACTAGTGTTATATGAACAAGAAGGGTCGTTCCACAAGCAGAGGCACACATGCTTTCCATTTCCATTTCCATTTCCATTTCCATTTCCATTTCCATTTCCATTTCCATTTCCATTTCCATTTCCATTTCCATTTCCATCTCCATTTCCAATCTTACTCTGAAGTATGTTTTTCAGAAGTTAAAATGATGTTTTGCATCCAAGATTACAAGAAAAGCAGCAAAATCATAAGAGTTAATATTCTAGACTGAATCACCAATAGTCCATTAGAAACAAAAAGAAGTCCAGCTCTGGTAGAATGTCTCTTATTTTGTAACAAAGAATACTAAAGCATAATATTAAAAATTTAATGGGAAAGTGTAAGAATGAACAGAGGAAAAAATAAGCAGTTTTCCATCACAAAGTGCAGTCTTATTAAAATAATTTCTTGGGTTTGGGACAGTTTTGCTTAAATTTTAAATAAAATAAGTTAAAATTATTTTCTTGGTTTGTTCTGACTATCATCAAACATGTTTGGTTTTACATTAATTCTTTTTATATGCCTCAACTTTAATTTAACTACAGCAATATCTAATGTAAACGTTCCATTCAAGATATTAGGGGAGCAGAAAGAATTGAAAGGAACATTTTGATGGTTCTGAATCAAAAACCTTTTATGTTTTCCTTCTTTGGAAATATCAATACTGGGGATGAAAAAAATTTCCAGATATTCACTTTCCCAAAGGATACAATTTCTTGGCTCTCAGTTTGCACCAAGATTTTCTTTGGTGCCTAAACCAAAGTCAAACTTTAAGCTGGAAACATAAATGTACCTTTCACAGAGTTTTACAATTAAAGCCAAAAGTGTAATAACAAGGCTTATTTCCTACCCCTCCCCCCGAATAAAACCTTACTCCACAGTAACAAAGCGTTTTATTTAGCAGTGAAACCAGAATGTAACCTGATATATTTGGGGACCCAACAGATGGTTGTATTTCAGAAGAAGACATGTTATTGCCTAATATGTGACCAATATAAGGAAGCAATAGCAGGGTAAATAGACCTTTCCATTGTTGTTTAATAAGCCATGAATACATTTTGTTTTGGTAGAAAAACTTTGTCAGAAAACATCAATCAATATATGCAAGAGAGGTAAAAATATGAACAATATCAGTGGTCTCACTTACATCCCCACTCATCTGCGGGCAGATGCTGTTTTCAACAGTGGAAGTCAGGAATAACTCCAGAGGAATCAATGGCAACACGCCACATGAGGAACTGTGCAGTTATTTATAAACATACATGATTTGATGTATCCACTTATATTTGTGTTGTAATTTATTAGGACTGAAGGTACAGGAGAATAAAGTTCGGCTGCTGGGCATACAGATCTGGTCTACACCATGTAATGGTGCCCAGTGCACACTGCTCAGAGGTGCTGGCAGCAGAGTCTGCTTCAAAATCAAAAGCAATATAACCTTGACACCATTGTGAAGCAGGGCATAGGTTACTCCCTAACCTCTTGGATGCAACACTGTGATAAGGCAGCAGTACGGCTTCTGTCACCTGGGATATCACTACACTGAGCAGCCTGAAGCTCTGTGGTGGTGTAAGCTCTGCATGCTCTCTAGAGTGCTTCTTAAATATGCCCCCAGGCTCCCCAGGTTGGTGTAACCATAATTAAGAGCCAGAAAAATACAAATCATGCACTGAAAGATAAACAACTGCATACTGACCTAAAACAAGCAGCCACTTAGGAAATGGACTGTGTGAAAACAGAGGCTGGGATTCCTCTCCATTTAGCTACAAATAAGGAAACAAAGGCCACAGGTTTAAACTAATTGTCTCATTTTGCAATAGAAAAATGGAAAGAAATATGCACTTTCAGTGCGAATTACCTTAGACAAACCTTTAGAATGGATCTAAATGCATAGTTTTTAAGATATTACAGTTAGATTAAGTGAATCCCACCCAGAATATCTAAAACAGCAGCAGTGGTCTCTTGGTATAAGAACTTTGATAACTGCAGTGGGGGAAGAGACACTCCCAAATACAGATGCTAAAGAGGCAGAGAACACTTTCCATATGTATACAAATACATTGTTTGTTTTTCTGTCCTGATAAATATGAAGATATTATATTCTGCTTGACTAGAAAACACCTGTGCTTTGAAACACTGCCATGGGCCACTGCAAACCTTGTTCCATGCTCATAGTTGCAAAGGCATAAAGTTTTTATTAGGATTCAGGTTCTCTCGAACTTGCTGAAAGCTCCAGGGTGGGACACAGTGATGAGGTCAAGACAGGGGAAGCTGATGACAGGGTCATTTATGGAATACAAATATCCAGGTAAAAAAGACCAGAGGTATATATTCAGTAATATGAAGATCTGTAAGATTATATAGATGTGTAGTAGATCCATGCAAAAGCAATCGCAATTGTTTCCTAAACAATGAAAATATTTAATATCTTTCTAAATAGTCATTAGGCATGATAATTTGCCTTAACTGAATCACCTGAAGTGATATGCATATGGAGCAGTACTACTACATAGTCTAGAGATTCTATGACAAGGTTTACTTAGCTAAACAAATAAATGTCAGTCTGTGCTTTAAATTGCCTGAGATTTCAATCATTAAAAATAAAAAAATCCAAATATTGGATTCTTGCACACCAGGAAATCCAAACCTGTTGCCAGAAGCAAAGCATCGGCAGAATCACTTTATTTCTTTATGTTTACCTGTCCTTGAAATGACTATCTTTCAGCATACTACAGTGTACCATGAAAACTCAAAGCAGCCTTCCCCTTCACTTTTATTGTTAAACACAGTTTGAAGTGTCTGAGTGGAAAAAAGTCCACTTGTCCACTTGTTCAAATCACCTCTACACTACCACATCTATGAAGGCGAAAAAGAGAGAGGGAGAGAAATCTCTAGAAATGTGGTTCATCAGCATTGCATGGCCATTACAAAGAACAGTTTGTGCATATATTTTACAGTGGCCAAATAGGTCATTGAGGATATCACCCCATACATATTCAGATAAAACAGTTGGATGTCAGAAGAGTTCAGCAAACTAAAATATCTCTCTATTAAATGTGTTAGCAGATTCCCCCAGTTTCTTGTACAAAATGAATGTCTCCTATTGGGATTTCTCCTGTTTTGCACATCCTCATCAGATGCAGCACGTTGTACGTGAACAGGGAGGCAGTAAGCATATAAGGGCTGGGGGCTCTGTCCACAAATGCAGATCCTCATGGTCCTTTGGGCCAGCCTGGAACTCCACCGTGTCAAGAGTATATCAAAGGAGTCATCCACAAGAACACACAGTTTTTGTTTTAAGTGTTAGGTACGGATGTTCAAGAACTGTTTTTTCCTGTCCTAATCTGCCTTGAGATTTGATAATCTGTAATAGCTGCCCACAGCTCCCTCATCCTTAGTTTTTACTAGTCAGAGCTGTAATGCACAAGAATCTGGACCCGTAACTCTGAATTGCATGTGAGTCTGAATCACTAACTGCTTTTCCTCCAATCTTATCCATATAGAATAAAACTATAATCACTATCCATAAAACCTAGTCAGAAAAAACTTATCACTCAAGTTTACTAACACCGATCTCACCATATTTCATCAGTTCCCGAACATCTCCAAAGGCACCTTGATTACTATCTATGCTCTTGGCATCAGCAATAAAAGATGCTACAAATGCAGCTGTACCTCACACGGGCCTCAGCGCTTGGATCTATTAGACATCAGATGCTGTGGTTTGGTGGTTGCTCCATTGTCTCCTCTTTACTAGATACTTTAAATTAGCCTTTCAGACTCTCTCGACTAATCTGTCACCCACCCAATCTGCCATCAAAAATCAGAGCTTCTGCTTCTGCAGTATGAGCTTTCCTTTCACCTAAGATTCTCCATTCTTTACAAAACCAGAAATCATCCCTCTTAAATACCAACAAACCGATTTTACCAACAGTACATGTCCGGTGTCTTTGTCTTCTGCCTTTATTGACTTTGGGAACAGGTGTTCCCATGGATATTTATCCCCTCTGGAATATTTCTTTGTTTTGTTTCCAACAAAAGCTTTATCCCCTCTAACAACTGCAAAAAAAAATCTCATACAGATTTTGATGATTACTGCTTTGTCATTTTGATGCTACTGCTGTTTCCTTCTGTGTTGGAAAGAGGACAACCCACCAGCCTCATTTTGTTTACAAGAACCGTTATTTCAAAGCGCAAAACACTATGAAAGCTACAAGACATACAGAAGGGGATTGCTTTTTATTCTTATAAGAATAAAAAAGAAGCTATGAATGAGTTTAAAAACAACATTTAAGCATTTATGTCCTTTTTAATAGCTTGTTTTATAAATATATGTTTTTGCTTAATCAGGATTTGGAAGTTTTCCTTAAAATATCCCATGGTTCCACCATTCCACTGCGACTGTTTTTCAAGGCTCATGAGTAGATTTTGCATGGATCTTAACCCCAAGGCAAAATGGAAGACATTTTAAAAAATCTGGTTAGACACCCATACCATCAAATATGTGCATTTGCAATTATTTTAATTAGTCCTTCAAATAAAGGTTAGTGTGGTGCTTATTAATGTTAATACCATGTTATATATTCAGGTAAATGTACGTTCACTTATTTGAATGTGCAATCAGTTGTAATTCTGCTTTCCTCTTTCTCTTTTGGCTCTAAAAAGGACTATTAAAACCCAAAACATTATTCGTGTAATGTTATGATTGAGAAATTACACTTACTAGAGTAAAGAGACTCAAAGGACGGTTTCCAGAGCAACCGCAATTCAGCCAGCTTGCAATTTATGCATCTCCTGAAGGGAAATTCTGCTTCTTGCTCACAGCTGGATCAAATCCTTATGGTTACTTCTGGCTGCAGAGCAACTCTGCAGCTGTTTTGTCCTTTTGCAGGCTGCAGCAGCCATGTGGCAGCTGCTTTCTCCCCACTGGGGATCCAGCCACTGCTGCAAACTAGGGAGACCCCAGTTCAGATTCCTCTTAACAACCCTCCTCCCACCCTAGGACCTCTCTCAGAAGCTCTCTACAGCACAGTCCTCCCTGTGTCCTACGCCATGTATGCAGCTATACTCTCTTCTGTGACTCTTCCTTGGATAGTAAAGTTTTTCCCTAAAGGGTTTAAATTAACATCCTCCTCCGTGAGGACCCAAGCTGGTCCCCGTCCTGCTGGCCTCTTCCTCGAGAGCACTCAGGAGCTGAGAGCTGAGCAGTTGTAGGGCCAGGGCCTCCAGACTGCGTTAGAAATCATAAAGATGGAGGTCTGGACTCACACACATAAGAAATTCTGGTCAAAATCTCATACCCATAGAGAAGAAATACCGAATTCTCCAATTTAACATCTATAGGAGTAATAAAGGCTCCTATTCACACCAGCCAAACCCTTGTCAAACATATCCCACCCCCAGATTCATATATGCAGCTTCTACTGAAATAAACAGTAAGTTTGTACATCTGTAGGCTGAATTTTGTCATGTTTATATAAACATTGACTACTTGATTTGGTCTTGGTGCTGTGTGTTTTAAATCAGTTAAACTATGTTATTTTTAACTTCAAACCTTCTGTACCTTTGAAATTGTATATGGCAGTTAAAAAATGGCTATTACATTACCAATTATTTTTAAATAGTTAATTTATTAATAAAGGAACAAGAATGTTCTCCCAGTAGGGATTAGTACCATTATAAAATGACCTTTAAAACAAGTTATAATTGTGGAATCCACACCACCCCTATTAAGCCTATTGACACATGAGACCCAGCTCTCCAAGTGTGGTGGCCAGGGTACTGTCACCTCATGTTTCTCTAATATTCTCAAAGCTTGCTTTGGAGTGTCAGACTTTGAGTTTAATTTGTGAAGGCTCAAGACTGCTGATGAAAACAATGGGACTGACTCTTTCCTGATTCAGTGGCAATGCTCTTGATGTGGGTATTTGGCAAAGACATCTGACATTTTCCACAAACCAGTACAACTGGCTTAAACAAAGCAATTAAAAATATAATCTGAAAGAATTAGAATGCCTTCCCAAGAATGTCACCTCAGTGTTACAGGTAAAGCAATAGACAGAGGTAGTACTAGGAAAAAAATTTTTTAAAAAGTTAGAGGGAGCCAAATTTCTTATTTTAATAAAACAAGAAGAGTATAAGAATAACTTTAAGGCAAACTTTTAGTTTTCAGAGTAAAATCTTCAGAAAAATAGTTTTAGAGTATATAGCAGTTGAATACATTAAACAATCAGAAAAATGTTAGGCTAGGTACTAAATATTATGTAGGAGTCTGGGCCGCGCTGGGGGGAAGTTAGTGCAGGCAGAAGAATGCAAGGATGAAGACAAGGCCAGCAAAATAAGGCTGGCAAAAACACACAAGATAGCAGATAAGTGAAAAACACCTGTGGTCAGCAAAAGCACACAGGTCTGAACAAAACAGGGTATGAGACAGGGGAGTTTTTGGCAAGTTTTGGGCTTTACATACTAATTGCAATTAACCAATGCAAATGCTTGTAGAGGCGCATGAACGGCACGTGTAGATAACCTGTAGCCTATTAGAAGATTGATGAGTGCATGTACGGAACTTAGTAGAATATAAATGTAACCAGGACTGGAAAAAATAAAGATGGACAATCTGATCATCATATTGGTGTTGTGTCGTTCCTGTTCCCACATGGAGAAGTAAGGACCCCGGCTAATGGTGACCCCGACAATATTATTTATACTTCTAAAACATTCATACAATCTCTGTTATTTTAATCTGACTTCATGACCTTGACAGGATTAATATTGGTGTCATAAACCAGCAAATATTCTGAATGTTGCTTCTTGAATCCCATAAAATTAAAAACAGTGAAGAGTCAACTTACATTAGACAGTGTAACATCATCTCTACCCTATGTTCAACAGTCATCCAACCACCATTTCCTATTTATACAACTGAAGAGACCATGTTATAGCATGAAAAAACTTATCCAATTCAGTGCCGCCTTCTTCATTGTTTCAAACTTCTGGTGATGTTTCATCATTTGCTCTCTTTTTTCATTTCCTGTAGGTTCCTGGAGTCAAGAATGAGTTCTTTGTCCTTTGCATAAACCTCCATGCTGAATGCTGCCTTTAATTATGAAATAACAATGCTCCGAGAGAGAGAAAAAAAAACCGAGGAAGGTCATGACAAATGTTTTGTTCCTGTCTTTGAGATCAAAATTTCTTGGGAGTTTGATCTTGGAAGTGGCTTAGCCCTCTCATTATCTGGAGGATTCAAGAAAGTGTCTGTAGTCAGTAGAGCTTACATCTATTGAATTCAGTTCAGCTACAGTTTATAATGCATGGCTAAAATTTAGCATAATTTTCTTCAAAGAGCAGGCCCATAGACTTGTTGGACTTCTCCACTCAGTCAAAGGAGAATGTTCCCTCTTTTGTAGCAAAGACCCCCAACATCCCAGTCCTTCTGTGCTAACAAATGGAAAGATGAAAAATTTACATACATATATGGATATAATGAAAGTACAAGATTTTTGTGTTGTATTAGCCAACAGAATTATTCCCAATACTGATAAATTAATTCCAAGTGCCATATGCCAGAATTTGTGTAAATATTTGCAGACTGAAACCATTTTATTCCTTCAACTACTGAGGAAGCTCCTCATTTCAATAAGAGTATGTTAATTTAAATATAGCTTTCTATATGTGTAATATAGTAATGGGTAAAAAGTCCATAATCTCAAACTTTGTCCATGGTCAGGAATATAGCCCTGGAAGACTGGAGTTTACACCTTGATGTTGCACCAAAAACAGATGGCTAGAGAGAAAGTATATTTCTACTTTTCCTAGAATTCAATGGATTTTTTTTTCTGTGTGCCATCAATGTCATTTAAATTACTCAAGCAATTTAGATTCAATGTAGGTGGCAGAAATAAGTGTTAAATTCAACAAACTAGCTTTATGCATACTTGCCACTGTCCTAGAGCTTCTAAATATGGAACCATTTGGGGAAGATTTATGAATACATGGTACCTTTTTTGAGTTTTCTAATGTGGATTTGAGAATTTAAGTGCCTTACGGTGTAGTGTCTGAACAAATTCTTACACTCTCATCCTGAAAACAGTATTAAGCTTACAAAGAAAAATTTACTGCAGCAAAAGGTCTGCTGATTCACTGCTGTTTGCCCCATGGTGTTCATTTAGATTACTGCTGCTACAGTGATTTAGTTCCACCTCAGAAGATAATGAGTCTAAATTTTATTTCTGTTGTGCAGGCATGTACTGTGGGATAAATATCTGGAAAGCAAAGGTGAGGGGACAGAAGAAGCTGTTCACTTGATAAAAATAATTTTAAGGTAATATTGATTCTTTTTTCTTTTTTTACAAAAAAAAAGACTTCTAGCAAGAAACATCATATAACAAATTTGGGATAAGTTTCCCACTCTCTTTCCAAATGAGAAGCTGAGATTTGTTAGGTTTTTTTCAGCCAAGTGATCTGGATACCACTCTGAAAGCTGGTTGCAACTGCAGCTCTGCTAAACACTTCCCCATGAGTCAGTAAAAAGACACAGGTAAATATAACAGGCCTGATGCACTTCAGTGTTTTGCCTGATCAGTCTTAACTGACTTGTGCATTTGGGTTCAGCTGTCAAAGAAAACCTAAAAATAGGTATTGGGTAATACAAAACTACTTGTAGGAGAAAGGAAAAGGACCCTGAAGTTCACAGTGAATTGCCCCTCTATGTGCCTCTTTCAAGTGTGTGTATGTATGGTGCCCACAGCAATAGCCCCCCTATCCATGACTGGTTTGTCTCAGTACTGCTTCAGTATGAAGACACAATAAAGGTAAAGCAGAATGCTATTCACGCCATTAGTGCAACAACAGGACATGGTCAACTCCTTGAAAAGAGATTCAGACAGTAAATTCACTTTGCCAGCCAATTGAAACAGATAAAATGACAGCAGATAGGACTTTTCTTTCTTTTTTTTTCAAGCATATATTTTCTTCCCTATTTTTGACACTATGTTATTTTTTCATCCTTCAAAATAAGTAGAAGTGCACATGGTGCCCCATTCAGTAACCACAGCACTGAGGTGCTGTTCACAACAGGAATTGCCAGTTCTTGTAACACAACCAAGTGGAGTGAGTGAACTTTGCTTCAACTTGTACTCACTGGATAGGAGCAGAAGTGCTATTGATTGGCAAGCTGGTATTAAAATCTTCACCATATAAGCGGCTTAAATCATTTCACCTACAGGTTTCTAAAGAAACTATTTTCATATCCACTAAATACCTTGTTAACTAAAGAGATTTTAGTGCCAGGGTGCATGCAAGACCTCATTTTGCCATAAAAATTTACCATTGACTTAGATGATACAAGATGAAGTCCTAAAAATTAAACTGACCTCGGAAGTGTGGTTACGTTTCCAAAATTCATACCAAATCTTGAGTTTTAATACTACATGAACTATGCAGGATGACTTTTTTTTTGTTATCATTTAACAAAAACACTCAAAGTACGCAATTCTTCTGATCAGATTTGTTTACCTATAGTGTAGACATCTACATATGAATTAGTCATATAGCTTGTCCCTGGTGTCAAAGGAAAGAAATACATACTTCTGAGATGTGATGCATCCCATCCTAATGTAGACATCAAAACCAGGCCAGGTATTCCTAATCAAACTGTAAAGCAGCCTGTTCTCCATTGACTCAGAAAGGAGTATGGAGAACTAGCTCACCCATGACTTTCTCATCCATATATCCATACCCACAGCTACTTGAGATTGATCTCACCAACAGCAGTGAAATGAGTTGGAAGCAGAACATAGAAAAGAAGAAGATGAACAACTGCCCTCTCCCCTCCCTCAAAAAACAAAAACCAAAACCAAACCAAGATGCAGGGGAGCATTAAGAGCTAGGGAAGAGGGGACACTGGATTAGTACTGTGCCAGCTGGCGCTGTAGAACAGTAAACCTCTGAGGAGTCCTGCTGGTTAGAGTAATCTGGTTGCCTTCAGATTAAAACATGTGATGAGGCAATCTTCTTTTATTATGCCAGAAGTTATGATCTAAGGTGAGTACTGCAGATATTCATAGTTACGATCTTGTGTTGTCCTAATTCTGTTCTCCAAAGCCACGGTGTTCTGCAGGAGACTCCCCCTATGCAATACTGCCTTACAGGTGGTGGCATTGGAATGCAGTTCAGATTAACATTAGTCTTTCTGCATAAATATTTTTCTTCAAATATAAATATTTCACTGCAACACTGATTAATGCAGATGCAGTAAAAATGATCAGGGACATTCATTTGTTCTTTAAAGTTGAGTAATCCAAAGTAAGAAAACTAATTTACCAGTTCATTAAGCACTCCAAGGAACTACTCTACTGAGGCTGTAGCTGTTTGTCTCTGACCTGTGCTCATAAAGCTGACAAGCTGAGAGTGCCCCTTTTCTCCTTAGTTTCTCAACAGTGTGCATTTGGCAACTGCTATGTCTAACTGTTAAAATGAAATTATTATGTTATTTAATATTTCTCATTTTCATCAAAAGGATTAGTTTATAATCCTTACTACCATTTCATTGAACTAACAAAGCTGTTTTTCAACTTTAACAAAAAAAATCTAAAAAAATGTTATTCTTTATGACTACAAGACAGATTGTTTTTCCCTTCCCAATTTGTTTAAAACCAAAATAATTCTAGACTTAACATTACAACTCGCATGGAAGCTTTTGTCACTTCAGGATATTTTTACCATTCTATTACTCTGCTAAAGTATCATCCTGCGAAACTTTAAAGAGAGCAAGCAGAATGGCAATGTGTCAGTATGGTGTATAGAAACTGTATATTCATAACAAGTTTGTCAGTGCAAATATAAACATGCTATGAATATGTTTGTATTTGAAAATGTTTTCCTAACATTGTTTAAAGACACAAAGGTTTAAGATGTATGCCTAAAACTACTTCCCTAAAGCTTAGCCATCTATAAACACATCAAACCAACATAATATTTGGCTCTATATTGTACAACATCCAAACTATGTTACACATACTGCTTTCACTGACTACAGTCAGCAGTATTAAATAGACTGCCAAGGTCTCTTTCCTTATGATTTAATCAAGACTTGACATTAAGGAAGACATTCTGTATTTATCATTTGTTTTAGTGTATATTAGGTTTTCGCAGAGATCATTGGAGCAGAAATGAAACTGTATCATATCAACTTCCATCCACTCATCATATCTCCAAAGTGGTTTTCTAAGCAGAACGTGATATTGCTGACTTCTGAAAGCATCTATAATTGTCCACTGGTTGAGGCATACAGAAATTCAGTTTGCCTCCATGTAACAGGTCTTCCTACGCAGGGTGTTTTTTTCCTTCTGGTGAAAATAGATGGAGTAATGAATACAGGACTGAAATACTAAGACAAAAAGCAGCATTGGGCATTTGCTCTGAATTCCAATTTTCCTGTTCAAACAATCTTTCTATAAATGTCTGTGGCACCTTTCATTTTGTTTCCTGTCCTTCTCTGTGTTTTGTATCAAAAGGATCACATTAGGTTATACAATATATAAAATGTCACTGCTAAAATCGAGTATTTTCCAGTAACTAGTATTACAATAACATATTTCAGTGTCATTTGTCCTTATACACAATGAATAACTGAGAAATGTGAGACAGCTGTTTAAAAATACAGATATTTGTAGCAGTAGCCCTTGCAACAGGTGCAGAATTTTCCATGTCTTGTGTAAGTTTTAGTTTATTTTTGCTCATGATGTTCTGTGTAAAATGGTTACACAATAATAAATCATGTGTTGATTTTACTGATCAATTAAAAAAACACCAAAACAGTTGTGAGGAATGCTATTCTCATGCAATATGTAGCAGACCAGTGACCAAATGCCCAGTTCGATATTCAGTGAAAGCAGAAGAGCAGGATGAGAAGTATGTGTCATCAGTGGTTCTTTTAAAATGCCTATTACTCAGGTAAAGCTTGTAATGCCAGATCCCGCTCATTACAGACATCCAGAGAAAAGATAGAGTTGTTCTAATTATGCTGCACATAGAGGAGGAACTGGATGCATTTGTCAGTCCAGTGAGGCACTGGAAAATGTGGGTAGTTGCTAGGTTGCTGCTGCCTTGTGACAGAGGCTCAGGAAATTGTGCTGATCAGTCGCAGGAGAAAACTTCTTATCTCAAACCTCTCCCACATAGAGTCCCATTTCAGTATCTGGGGCTTTCAAAAAGGAAAAAAAAAACCCACCTGCATAACAGCAAAAGCTAGAGGAAAAATAGCCAATTAATTGCTAATATTCAGTTCTGGGTCATGGACTTGTTTTATGCAGTCTAGCAAGAAATGGTTTGTAAAATTTCAAGTGCTGAAAACATATTTTCATTTTTTTTTAGGTAAAACCAGGCTTGTTAAATTGAATTCACATTTTTGGGAAGATGAGGCTTGAGGTATTCTCAGTCTTGGGAGGCACATGAAAAAAGCTGCAATGGACTCTGTAGCTACAGCATGAGCCATGCCAAAATCAGCTGAATTATTTATGTGAGCATTTTATGACTAAATGCTGTCATTCACTTGGGATGTCAGTATCAACAAACATAAAACATCTAACTGGACTTTCAACTGGATTAGCAGTTGTATTAACACAAAACCCTGTCACTCCATCTATTGGATTCAGCAGTACCTGGATCTCTTCAACTACTACGTAAAGGCACTTTGCTGCCAAGTAATGGCAGTGGGCAGACTTAGTGGATCATCTACTGCTAAGAAACCACTTCACAAGGGTACAATCACCCAAGTCAAAATACAGCAGCCATTCAGAGAACAGTAGTGATCAATATGTCCTTCCAAGGCAGCAGATTCTTATCTAGGATTTCGCTGGGAAAGGACTTCAATGAAGTTTATCACAAAGCAACTGTCCTTCAGCTTTCTCCAATTTTTCCAGGCTTACAGTGACCAGGTGACCCTAAGCAATTCTAGATGACTACAGGTTAGGAATCACAGATATTCTCAAACACAAACCCTACACATCTATGCCACTTTTGTGTATTTTTGTGTTTATTTGCCATTCTTCAGACAGATATGCTTCTGTTTTTAACAGTGTTTTCAGACAGTGACAGTAATGCAAATAGTAATATAAGTTTTCTAAAGAATGGAAAAGTCTCTTTTTTTACAATTTAGGTGACAGACTAAATATATGTAATATACACTTTTCAGATACTCTGTGAACCACAAAAGAGGGTCCTCATTTATACAGTACAGGTAGATCAGAGAGGAACAAGAAATCATTCCCTGGAATGTAAATGATGGAGTGTGACACAGTGTGTCACAGGGTGATGAACAATGCCATTTGCAAATTCATCCCTGTAATTAAGTCAAGCAATTCTGAATAGGAATTGACCTTTAAAAATCACCAGCTATTTATTCATATTTCAAAGAAAAGACTGAAATTATTGACATTTATAAATTGGACACAATTTACATTTTGGCAGCAATAGCAATATCAGCAGGATGGGGATATAACTGCACTTTTAAATAGGTAAAACAAGCAAGTATCCTCGTAAACGAAGGAAAAAGAATAGTTCTATAAAAGAGAAGTTTTGATTATGAGATGCAGAGACTTAACACATGGTATGAATTCTTCTTAGCTTCATGCCCCTGCGGCTCCTGGCATGCACATTGAGGGTTTAAAGAGCTTTATCCATCTGCAGTATGAACAGGTCAGTCTGTTCTGAGGCAGCTGGAAATTACATGTCCTGAGAATTCTTGTATAATTTTGTCCAATTGCAGCCAAAACTAACACAAGGCAGCTAAAGAATATACAAAATAATCCTCCTTTTCTAGGTTGTAGTCTAAGTGAGTGCAATACATATATCAAACTAGAATATTGCCTAAACCAGTTCTCTCCAAAAGAGGTATGTCTCAAAAACGAACATCTTAAAAGTAGGGAGATTAAAGAGCACAGGGGCTGGTGGCCATGCCCAACACCCATGCGCACACGATTCTAAAAATATAAAGACGAGACATGAAGACCACTGGTAGCAATAAAAACACAGCTAGAGAGTGGCTGTGGTACAAGTATACATCATGTATGGTCCATCAGTTAGATATTCATATGGCTAATCTGCAATGAAGACAGTACATGTATCATTGTTGCCATAGTTACAGTGGCCTTGTGGGGCACATATTGTATCACTCTTTTCTTGCACTTATTTACTAGAAAAAGAAGCAATTTCATCTATTATTTATATGATTCCTGTTTCTTTCGCCACTTCATCTCCACTCTGCACTAACATACAGTCACTTCACTTTCCCACATGAATGTGGTTTGTATGATTTCAGATTAGGCAACAGTGAAAATGGCACAAGATAATTTTCTTATGGGAAAATATAAAGCCTCCCATCACCTTATGTGAATATGAGTTCCAGACTGGGTTTTTTTGGATAAACATAAAACAGTATTCTCAACAAAATTTTCCATTATTTTCCAAGAGTGGGAGAAAATACAAGTGAACTCAGTGACTAGATCACGTGCTATAATGTAAATAAAATAATTATTATATTTATTATTTTAGTCTTCAGTAATTCAGTCTTCTCTTGATGAAAATTTCATCACAGTCCTCAGGAATTATACTGATTTAATGCTGGTTTACTGACAATAACAAAGATGTACTTGTCCTGTAGTTGATGTCTTGGGAAGATAAAGCACACAGAGAAAATAAGAAAAAGTTTCATTTAGTTCTTTTTTTGTTTTATAGGCTTAAAATATTTGTTAAATACATTAAAACATAGTTGCCCATAACATTGGCTAAAACAATTGCCTAGAAAATGAAAGCAAAATAATTATTTACAAATAAAGGTCCATGTATTTCAGCACAGAATTTCAAGCCACCTGCCTTCTACAGAATGAGCAAAGGAAAAGAAAAGTGTCACAGCTTTGGACTGTGTTGTGCTGAGATATGTGATGGAGAGGGAAGGGGCTCTGGGAAAGTACAGCGTGCAGGCTTTGGGGGACACATTTGACTACAGTTCAAAAACTAGAAACTTGAACAGTGCATGACCACAGATGGGCTCTAAAAATCCTCCCTTTCTTTTTTATTATAGTGGCAGGAATATGCAGTCAAGAATCTTTTCAGCAGCTGAGAATGGCATTTCTTAGGCAGGTGGCAGTCCTCATGGTTTCACTGTGGCTTCTGGGCACAGATTTTTTTGGCACTGACTGTGTTATTGATTTATAAAATGATTTGCTGTGATCCTTCCTATAGTAAGTAAAAGCCTATTAAAAATGAAAAAAACAACAACAAAACTACAAAAAGCCAATGGTATGTGCACCTGAGAAACAGATTCCTGGTGGCTGAAAGAGTTTAGGCTGCAATATACAGGGTATTACAAGAGAGCAAATTTTTTGGGGGGTGTACCAAACCAAGATACATTACTGTGATTCCCTGAAACAGCACTCAAACTATGGGTGTCCATGCCCTTGCCCTGGTGCAGTTCCAAGGGCCTGTGGAGGCGCACCCCCAGACTGCACAGGGTATTTCCCCCCTACAAAATGAAAGTAAGTTTATAGTATGGATGGAAATACTTAGCCTTAATTCTGGCATGAACAGGTAGTAAGAGCAGTGAAGGTATGGCAGGACAACCTTCAGAATAGTACAGCAAAAACATGTTTTTCTTGCTATGTCCAAATACCCTTTGGAAAGTCAGTCCCCTAAATTATCAGTTAAACCATTTCTCTCATCTTTCTGTAGTATCTCAAGAGCCTGAACTTTAGCTGAGCTACTTAACTACCATCATATGACAGCCTAACCCAGCTTGGTTTTAATCCTTCTCTAAACATGGGACCTATCTCCTATCAAAATATCAAGAATCTCCTCCAAACTAAACCCACAACCCCATGGTGACCCTGCAACACAGAACAAGATCATCTGAATCTCTTCAATCTAATGTCACATCCCAGATTCAGGCTGAATAAGGATTTCCCTTTCACAAGGCTGTCCACGGTTGCCTTTGCACCATATTGTCCTGTCTTGTCAGATTTACTGGAAACATAATGTAGGAGAGGAGCCATTACAGGTAAGGCAACACCGGTAGCCCGGGAGCGGAAAGCTGCCACCCAGGACACTTGTCACCTTGCCTTGCACAGCCCTCTTCAAGCACGCTCTTAATCTAGGCTGCAAACACATATCGGTGTCACTTACTCATCTTGACACTAAGCTGGAAAGAGCTATGAGGGCTGCTAACCTCAGCAGCATCTCATTTCATGTGTGAGTAATAAGTCCATATTCCCTAGAGGAAGATGAATGCTAATGGGTTGAAACTGAGAGGTGCTGAGCATTTAAAGCCTCTGCTGAAGTCATCTTCTAGTACAGCAAGCACCCTAACAATTACAGATGCTCCTACTCCTCCTGGGATCAGGACATAAACAAGGCTCTCTATTTTTCTGTAGTTAATAAAGGAGCTCCAATGTCTTCTACATAGAGGAAAAGTAATAATATGGTGTCATTTAGATAACTGCTTTGTACTGCTCAAATGTGCTTATCATCTGTTCTATTTAGCTGTTTTCAGTGAAGCAGTATCAAAGGGTTATTGTTCTGGGTCTGGCTGAGCCAGAATTGGTTTTCCCCTGTAGCAGCCCTCATGGTGCTGTGTTTTATGTTGGGAGCTGGCAGGGTGTTGATAGCACACTGGTGTTGTGGCTACTGCTGAGTAGTGCTTACACAGCACCAAGGCTCTTTCCAACATTTCCCCCCCCCAGTGGGACGGGGTGGGCAAGATCTTGGAAGGGGACACAACCAGGACAGCTGACCCGAACTGACCAAAGGGATATTCCATACCATATGACGTCTGCTCAGTATAAAGCTTGGAAAAAGGAGGAAGAGGGTGGGGTCACCCTTGGTCCTCTGAGGCAACCACTACGTGTATGGGAGCCCCGCTTCCTGAGAAGGCCCGACATCGCCTGTTAATGGGAAGTAGAGAATAAATCTGTTTTCTTTTTTTGCTTCCACGCGCGGACCTTTGTTTCGCTTTGTTTAAATTAAAACTGCTTTTGTTTTACCCACAAGGGTTGGGTTGTTGTTTTTTTTTTTTTTTTCCTATCTTATTTTCTTTCCCCTCTTTTCCCTGTTGAGGAAAAAAAGGGGAAGCAGGGGGAAGTGATAGAGCGACTTGGTGGGTACCTGTCATTTAGCCAAGGTCAAACCACTATAGTTATAAACAGACTACCTAATACTGTGAACACACACTGTGAATTTCCACATGTTTGCCAAGTGATATCAAAGTTCAGCTAAATGTAATCCTACATCTCTTGCTGGTTCATGACAATCCTCGAATGTGCTGATTAAGAAATAAATGTGTTTCTCTGAGACAATAATAATCGATTCCTGAGTTCCAACACTGACAGTTAAAAAGAGTTTTCTGCACAGTTTTTTCTCTCCCCAATTAGTGAAAACTAAACTGCTTGAGCAAGACATTTTCAATTAATCTCCCATTCAAACAAAAAATATTTTGAAAAAGGTTCAATTTTTTCTGTGAGGTATTTCACCTTTTAGTTCAAGACAATCCAGCACTTGGGAGTTTATATAACTCATATACAAAAGTTTAAAAAAAAAGTAAATTAACATTTGACATGGCATACTCAACAATGCTGATCCTATTTTATTCTTGTGGTGGGAAGGTGTGAGAATGAAAAATCCTGTCTCATAGGTGTCTAGGAAAAAAAGATAAAATAATTAGGACCAAGTTGAATTGTTTTCAGGATGGCTTAAAAGCATTCAAGGTTTTCCACACATCTAACACATTTTTGGAACTTTCAGTATATAAAAACTGGAAGATCCTAAGCTCTGGATTTGAGGCTATTACATACATAGAGGAGGCATCTTCCCTAGCTCTTAGGTTATTGCGTATTCTTTCAGGTATCATTCAAATGATATCAAACTTTTTTACTCTTCAGAAATAAATTACTCTTTTTTTTTTTTTTTTTCCAGCTGAATTGTCTTAGATTCATAACTTTCAATTTTACCAAATGAACAGATGATGCCAGCAATATTACAATGTTTTTAACGGACAGAACCTCAGAGGAACAGGGTCAAGAAGGAAAAGACTAAGGAAACACTATTTGTATTCTTTCACTCCCAATCTCTCTGAGAATGGTCACAATCATTAAGAGGTTTATGCTAGGCATATTCACTGAGTTTAGTATTTGTCTGTCCCCCATAAGCCTTCAACAAGCAGAAAACCTATCAGGAAGGAACTTCATGCAGCCCAAGGTGCCCATAACCTCTACTTTGCCCAAAGACCAGTGCAAACCCATGAATGAGCTGCCGAGATTTCTGCAGGGCTCTGGGATGTGCGCATGGAAGAAGACCTTCACACCAGTCTCAACAAATGTCACACAGACAGATAAGCTTCAAATCTCAACACAAGGTAGTCCTCTTCATAAGGCTTGGGGACTTCATGCAGTGCCGTGCCACCAGAAATCACAACTCTCATTGTTGGAAATTCTAGCATTATAAAGACATATCAGCATAAGCTAAAAGTAAGCAATAATATTTTTCTTGATTTTCAGTGGCGTTAAGTGCTTGCAGCTCCTACTGACTTTAGTCAGATTTGTGGGTACTCAGCACTTCTGCAAGTCAAGTCATTTAACTTGATATTTTCTTGCTTTTGTCATTTTTAAAATATCCTTAATACTAGTGGCACTTCTGTATGAATATGATAGCACAACAGAAGTAGATTTTGCTTTTGGCCATATGACCTACTTTGGAGCTACTTTCACAGTCAATTATTCTTTTGGCTTCTCTATCATTCTACAGTGTTAAGACCTTTTTTTTTTTAAATTAAAACCTAATGTTTTATTATCACATAAGAAAAAAATTTCCTGGCCCAAAACTGCCAAGGAATTGTGACTATATGAGTGAGATATCATGAATAAGAACTGAGCCACCGCTTTTAAGACTTCAAGACACAAATTAGGCTTCTCCATTATTACTGAATCTGAAAAAGTAACCTTATTCTAAAACACTCAGTATTGGGAAGGTTCCACAGAGGTCAATGGGAGTTTCTAAGCACTGAGTGTTTTTGAAATTGAAGTTATATATTGACATGCCTGAAATACTGATTTAGGCTCTTGGCATAGCTCCTCAGTTTGAAAAATTCTGTTATGATTTGTGAGATCTTGAAGGTAGCAGCTGAGAAATTGCTCACTGTTGCAATATAACTTGAGGAGAAATTAACTTTTTGGGGAAAGCAGGTTATATCATCAGTTCCTGTTTTACAATCAGAAAACAGATTGTAAAATGTCTTTTTAAAGTGACAATTAAATATATAACTTAATGTATTCAAAAGTTACAAAATGCAACTCTCAAATAACTTCAATTTTTTTCTCTTGAGTGTTGTATTTTTATTAATAAATTGAGTAACTAGTATGCAAATAAAAAAAAACAAATTACATGAGCCAGTGTGAGGGGGGCAGTACATAAGTTAGAAGGCCAGAAGACACCCGTGCGATCAACCTGTCTGGCACCATTTGCAGTCACATTTCTCAAAGTACGTCCTCTGTGCATCCCCAGAAACATCTGCTTGGCACATGGTTCTTAACACAGGGAAGGAGGCAGAAAGCTAAGGAATTTAAACCTTCCTGGTAAGAGTTCACTTCTCCACCAGTGGGCTCCCCCCACTTTCAGATACCTCCTGCTCCTCACACTTCCCTTTAGATTTCCATGGGCTTGTCAGGGACCCATTACTGTCCCCAAAATATTTTCTGAACTCCAGCTTGAGAACTGCAGTTTGAGACATGTGGCAGATGTCAGACAACTTCCTAAATTCATTCCTGTTTATACTAGGGCTTTCCTTTGAGAAGAAAAAAACATGCAACAAAAAACACCCAAACCGAAGTGGAGGGAAAATAGCCAATGGATAGGGAATTCACCACAGTGCTTTGTAAAACCCTTCCCATGGTTAACTGCCAGCAGAGTCAAGAACCTGCAGCTCATTTCTATTGCTCCAGTCACTGGATCTAGTTATATTTGTCTTCTAGGCTCAGACGCATGTCAAAGTTTCACCCCTCCATGTCAATATTCATCAGCTTCGGTCAAGTGCGCCATTAACCTTCTCTTTGGCAACTTCTCAAGCATTTTACTATGTAGCGCATTTCCAGGCTTCTAATTACAGTATCCTCTGCACCCACTCTGATCTATTAACATGCTTCCTGACCTGGAGACACCAGACCTGAACTGGTAACGGTCATATCATATACCAGAGGTGCGTTCAGTCACAACTATACTAGAGATATAAAGTCATTTCCCATTTCCTTCTCAATTTTCTCCTGATTCATGACAGGAGTACATTAATTCTTTTGGACAGTGACCTTGTGAGCTCAATAAGAACAACCTATAGTCAGATGAATATCTGCCAAAAACTGCACTCTTTCTTCAAGCCTACTGTGTATACAGTTAATGTGCTTCTTATTAAAGAGTTTTTTATTTGATGCAGGTCACAAATTCTGATCAGCTTCATAACAGATATTCTTTCCTATTTGGCAATATCTAATTGTATCCAGTACCACTGTTTTGCATAAGACCCTGGCATATTTCTTTGCAGCTGATGTGACCCTGAAAATGCTAGGTAATTTCACAGTCATTTCAGTCTCTTGTCTTGCATTATATGATACTGTTGTTACAGAGCTTATGTTGAAAATACTGTTGTAGTAGCAGATTAACATTAATACCATCTTCACACATTCTCTGACATTAATTCTCTACCTCAGGGCTCTCACAGGAGAAAGCACCTGACAAGAAGAGAAGAAAATATTATAAATTAATGAAACAGAGGGAAAGGGACCAGATGGGAAAAAATAGAGAATTTGATTTAGATGCCTCAGTTCATTTCATAAGAAATTGAGAAATGCAGGCTCCTGAGACTGCCTGGGACTGACAACTGCCTGAAAAACAAGTAGGTCGGTTGGTAGAAAATGACAGAGAGGGGACTATATTTAAAATTCATTCTTTCTCTTAGACATATGCCTTAATTGTCTATACATACACCTTAGGCTCATATACACAAGTAGATTTATAACTAGAAATTAATTCACTCTGACACCTCACTTGTATATTTGCTACAAACGAATGCCTCACAGTCCTTTTAGATGCAACAAGAGGAGGGTTGCCCATTTTCCATATGTTGGTTAAAGGACTCAGTCAGGGTGGGTCATAGGCCCTTGAGCATATGGGATTCACACCCACATTTTTTGCTTCCCAGACAAGCATTTCACTGCATGACTCACATTTTTAGTCAATAACTTTTTAATGTAAATTGCATATACAGCCCCAGAAACAAAGGCCTTTACTCGTGTCACAGCATCCTTGGCTGGATAGTCCAACCTCTGTGCCACAGAGTCAATGTTTCTCATTTCGCTTGCGTCTGTGCCCATGCCTTGGTGCTGCAGGGCAATGTGGGTTCAATAAGCAAGTTGGAGCAGTCCCAGGATATAAGCCTAATGTTAAGAATGTCTGAAAAAATGAGAGTCATTCCTCTGAATCTCTTCCTACTGTCTGGGTGAGCCATGAGGTCAGGAACTGCCACCAAGGCTGTTGTGGAAAAGGCACAAACACCAATTTGGATCTGGTGCTGCACTAACTGCTGCAGTCAGTGCCAAACACAATTCAAGCTTGCTTGCTAACTCAGGCCTCTCAGGATCATAGGACATCCAATATAGGAACTCTACATGGTCAAATACGGGAAGGAAGCAGCACTTTGGAAAGGATCCCTTAGCCGGCTTGGCAATCTTGGTTTCCCTTGTAAGAGGAGAAACAGCCACCCTTTACCTGTCTTAAAGGTGAAATAAGCTATTTTCCTGAAATGTCTGTCAATCTCTGTTGACTAGAGTGACTAAAGTTAAATGAAATAAATGTCCTTAGACTACCACCTTAGCTGCAAGACAGGTGAACTTCAGGCACAGAAGGAGTTTTCTGAGAAAAAGCTTAGCTTCTCAAGGAGATAATTGGATTAGGTAAAAGTCTTTTCATTCTCTCATATTAATTTAGATTTCTATGTTTTCCCCTTATGTTGCCCTGTTGATATCTAAGTGATTTTTATTCAGAGTTTGTCCAGATTCTCTAGGCAATGTAACAAAGACAAGACAATATCTTTGTCCCTTGAAGCACTAAATTAAGCTAAAACAGCATGAGAAACTAATGTTCTTTTCTAACAGAACATCATCCTTAAGCACCTTCATTATTTTATCTCTGTATTGTACTATACAATAGTAGCCTATTTTCTGAGATGAATTCTGGGGAGCTCAGTGTACATCGTTTGAGTGAGCTTACGGATGTACTTTGACAATTACTGATGTTACCCTCCATATGACCCAGCTGTTACATGACAGAGGATTAGTGTCCTCATAATTCCCATTTGAAAAGTTAAAATGGATTGAATGGAACAGGTGCTGCATTATTTGTGCTGATCTTTGTTCTGCCGTACCTCATTTTATCTTGTCCAAGCAATATTATCAAGGGCTGCCTAAAAGGAAATGCAATTCTAAAGGGAGAACTCGACTGATTTGTGGACATGTCTAGGGTAGTCTTTAGTTTTCATACTGAAAAAAAAAATCAAGTTTCTGTCCATATTTTTTGTTCATTGAACAAAATCTGAGAAGTGGAAAACTCTTACATCCTGATTTAAATGACAAGAAAAGAAATAATGAGCATTAATCTCTTGTTCTCAGCAGGTGAGATGCTGTTATCTGACTTTTGTAGAATAAAGTTTATCTCATCAGTATAAATTTACAATTTTTAAAACAACTGATTCATATGAAATCCATTAATGCCTAACTGATTGCCAGTCTCCATAATGAAAATTAACAAAGATACCTCTCATACATTTCCCCCAAGACAAGCTGAATTTTTATCTGGGAATATTGCACAAGCAGCAAATATCTCAGTCAATTCCTCAAGAATATACCAATAATCTGAACTGATTTTAGCTTTAAGGAAACTTTGGTGACTATAAAATTAATGTATAAACATAACAATATTTGTTTGTTGTATTATTACCTGAACCTTGAGTTTGTCTCGAAGATAAACAAATTCAGTAACTGGGACTGTTGGTCCCCACCATTCTAGCAGCATACTGTGCTGGAGGGGAAGCAAATGTATTATATATACATACAGAGTCAGTTTCACTTGTTTATTCAAAAGATATCTTCTACTATCTCTGGATTTGGTAGTTGGAATTATAGCTTTTGCAATTCAAAGGTTATCTTCTTTCTAAATTCAGGTCAAACTCAAGATTTCTGGATGAGAGTTGTTCCTTTCAGCTCTATTGAGCATGTTCCCTTGATTTGTCTGATAAAATCTGCAAGGAAGCAAACATATCTGAGTCTTTGGAAGTTAGAACCATCTGTGATTATATCTGCCATTACAACAGCATCATCTTCGCTCTCCTCTGGCTATTGCAGAAGTTCCAGTAATTTTGAGCTATTGTTCTATGCATGCTTTTTGTCCATCATGAACTGACACATCTGGCTACTTAATCTGAAGTTAATATTGCCAGAGTGTTCCTTCTCTGAACTACAGGGATATTATTTTTCCTTTTTCCATTTGTTTCTCAGTAGATTTTCTCTCATTTCAGATCAACCTTCCTATTCACTTGGGACCAGTTAGAGCTTTTGCTGTCAGTCCCAAATAAGTACTGTGTTTTGATACACAAAGTCCCAACTCTCTGTAGGTTCTTCTTTTACTCCGAGGAGAAAGTCAACTGAAAGACATGAATTCCTGTTGTTTCAAAATCCTAATTCAGCTAGTTCTTTTAGCCAGCAGGCAGGAAATACAAAACCACAAGGTCTGTCCGCTTTCTCCTTCTTTGTATGATTGGGCCTTAGGAATTATGTTTTGAGATTTGGATGCCATTTAGAACAAAAAGCTTGTGGCAAATTGTACCTTTAAAAGGTCTGACACAAAGAAGGCAAAATATTTGATTGTTTTCCTTTGTTTTGTTTTATTTTATACACAAAATAAACCAATCAAGTACCGGTATTAAATTCCATTGGGGGTCAAATAAAAGCATATTTATCTTAATGGTTCATTTCCCTCACTCTGGGCAAAAGAAAGGGCAATGCCCCAAGCCTCTTCAGGATATGAAAGAAAAGATCGAGGTTTTCCATATAACTAACAGGCAGTGAGTCATAAAAATGACTAAACTATAATTTTCCTGCTGTGAATAGAAAAAGCAGAAGCCACAGCACTTGTGAACCTGTCAAAGGGTTAAAAACCATAAAGACAGGTTAAAGAAAAAATAGGCAGTACCCATGCAGCTAAAAAAAATGATGCAAAGCACATAAAAAATACTTGCATCTTGACTACCAAAGGTCTTATATTTTTCCCCAGCTCTGATGCTTAATTTTCTTCTTTGCATTCATATTTTTTAATTTGGCTGATTTATTTTGTTTACTTGCTTTTTAAATGATCCTGCAGCATTTTTCTCAGCATTTATAACTTGGAAAGAAGTAAATTAGAAATAATGAGAATGTGCCATTTACAAAAGAATAAAAGATGGAAAGTAAGCTACTTCTAATGAGCATATTATTAATTATCAAATGGAAGCAAGGGTGACACATCCTAGAACAGCTAGTTAAAAAATGAATAGTTCAGGGCTAAAGACAGGACTGTCCTGTGCTTACAGAATTGACAGTGACAAACCTACTGGAAATTAATACTACAAAAAGTGGAAAGAGTGAATAACAAAGAAGTTGGGAAAAAAAAAAAATCTTCCAAAGCAATCATCTTTGGAAATTATATAATACCGCCATTTCACATCAACACAACCTTGCACTTCCCAAGTTAGAAACAGCAAGACAGAGGTAAAATGAAACTCAGTTTATTTAGAAACAAAATTTTGCACAAAGTCCTTTGATAAACACTATTTATTCTTTGAAGAGAATTATTGTTCAGGTTATAACGTAATTTTAGATATGTAGAAAAAACATACCTTTAGTATAAATTTCAAAACCTTTTTGTTCTTCATATACTCTCTTGGTATTATGGTTATTCATATAGGACTATCTACATTTCTGTTCACTCAATCATTCCTATGAAATACCAAAGAAAAGACTCTTCATACCAAGGCTCACAATGTTAATGATCTAAACGTGTATTTATTCACCTAAACAGAAATACTCTGATGTTTCAACAGTAAGCATCCGTAAACTCAGTAAAACAGTAAAAGTTGCTCAGTAGCTTTGTAACTTTTTTAGCTTGATGTCTAATAATAGATACCCACAATCATTATTTTTACGCTTTAGGCCAAACTCATCAACAGTCTGCGTAGCAATGGATTTCTCTTTCCTCTGACTTGTAGGGAGGCCACATATAAGATACACCATGAAAAAAAATCTCACAATTCCTAGAAATTAATCAGGGAAAAAAAGTATATTTCTAAATGGTTCTCTAATACCAGATTGTATTCTAGAATATGTTATTGCCCCAGTTTACCAGAGGCCTACCTTTAAGAAGAGATATTTTGCCAAGAAAACATCAAAGAAACACAAAACTGCTTGGATTTACAGATTTGGGTTTTAATTTTAATGTTTGTTGCAAATTTTTCATGATTTTGATATGGGTAGTAAACCTCACTGGTACTTCAGTACACCACCACAATTCCTTTGCAGAAGCACATCTGATCCAGCATGTAGATGAGAAATGGCAAAAAAAAATGAGGTGGGAACTCCCTGAGATCTTCTACGTTAGAAATCACGGATGAATCACAGAACCTCTGAGACAGAAGGAACTTTGGAAGGAGCTAACAGTCCTGGAAGTCTTTTAAGAAGAGAAATGGCCTCTGCTGGGAAGTCAAACTTTCCCCTTTTGGGTCTTTAAGAAGGAGTAAAATGGAAAAGTGAAGGCAAAGGCATTAGATATGCAACATAACTCTGGCAGAATGAAACACTTTGTACATAGTTTATTCTACAGAGATTCAGATGCGTATTTGCAAAATAAACTCTTCATAGCTAAATAAACTGTACGTTCAGATTCTCAGCATCACAGTTGGCACTTCTCTACTATTTCTACAGTTATACTACAACAATATTCTTACAGCATACAAAAGTGTGATATTTGCATTAGCACGCACATGAAAAGCAGGACCAGTCTAACAATGCAGAACATCTTTCATTAAAAGTTATGCAATGTGTTTCAAGAGATTTTTTCTTAAAGATGTTGACCTTTCAGTAAGGTGAGCAAAAAACCAAAAGGCTGTTTGCAAACCTTCATAAGAACATAAGGGGCATCATGAACTCCAGCTGAGACTGAAGCAGTGGGGAGCGATCTTCTGAGGTGATTCAGTATCCAGAAGAATTGAGCACTGTACCAGTGAATCACAGTTGGTACTACACAGCATGTGTCCAGATGTATCCCTGCTTTTCCTCCATACAGGTGAACTATGGAGAATATTCCTTCCCCTCTGCTATGCCCCAGGCATGCCCAGATAATGCATGGAGCATGCCAGTTGGCCCAGGACAAAATTGTGCCAGAAAGGTGCTGCCAAACAGTGTGGACAACTGCATATATGCCAGTGGCTGTGCCCATGCCTCTGCCTGAAGTAATGTGTTGGGTGCAGACCCACAGAAACTTGTCTCCTTAGCTAAAGACAGCTTTTGGACCTAGCTCCCTCTTCAAATATTGTATCAAGTATTTGAGCTTTTCAGTGGCATGTTATGTTAAGCAAAAGAGAAATACGTGACACATTATGCTGCTTTTGGTTTCCTCTGGCAATTTTAGAAAAACCTTCATCCTTAAATAATGTAAATGGTGAGAAAATATGGGGTCCTGATATTCTGATTTTAAGGGTAGATTCATTATCAGATACTTTGAAGTGCTGGAAACAAACCTATCGAGCCCCAAGTGAAATAGCCACAGGCTGAAAAACTTTCTGTGATCTAAACACTTTTTATCTTCATGAATAAATACAATACAGAAGATAAAATACAAATCTTTAAATGGATTCTGAATATGTTATTTTTGTAATAATTTCTATGATGTATGGTAATTATCTTGAAAGTAACTTCACAAGCCATAGTCTTTATTTCAAACAGATAGCACAAGAATTCACAAACACTCCCTTGACCTTTGCGGCATGAAGTATAGTAATGATCAGATTGCTTAGACAAAAAGGAACTTTTTTTTTTCATCAGACTGTTTTCTTCACATGTAGGGGAGGGGGAATCCCAGCTTAAGGTCTCCAAGCACCTACAGTTTCCCTGCAAATACTAATGCATCTTCAGTGCTTCAAGCACCAGTGAGTAAGTAGGCTAACAAACAGAAATAGAGAAATTCTGTCATCATCAGTTTGCAAGGAGATTTTAGCCAGCAAGCGTAAAACACAAAGTGACCTTTTTGTTATGTAAAATTATATGTATGTACTATACACAACTCAGTCAACACAGATTAATGTTTTTGCACAGCTGCTGGCTTAAAAGAAAACCATCAAATGTCAGACAAAGTCAAGCAAATGTTCTTCCCTAAATGTATATGTAGCATGACACCTGAGATTTTCTTTTCTTCTTGACAAACTCCTGCCTCATTCACCACAAAGCTTCCCATTTTTCCAAAAAGTAAGGTAGTCACCGAGGAAACTGCCTCTCCTGCACAACCTATAACTATCAGGATTTCATAAGGGAATTGATAGCAAATACAAAAGTTTTGCTGCTGATATACTAAATTACTCAACCCAGTAAAACCAAAATCCAACTGAGAAGAATTATTAAAGGTTGATAGGTTATTGGGTAGCTGAGGAATACGATGAGGGTGTTATTTATTTACGATAAACATAAAGCATTGCACATGTGGAAAAGTAATTATAATCATACGTAGCTGACAGTGTCTAGATTAGCTGCTGCCTCTCAGAGAAGAAACTTTAACTAACTTTAGCAGTTCAAAATATCAGGTCAGTACTAAATAATGAAAAAGACCCCTACTGAAGTTGGAAAAAACAGCAAGAGAAAAAAGAGTGAAGAACAGAAAACATTAATATGACATTGTGAACTGGTAATGCACCTTCATCTTGAATGGTTTGTGTATTCCCCTTTCCCTATCCCATCTCGGGAAAGGATATTATGCAACCAGAAAAATCAAGAGAAGAGTTATAAGGCAAGACACTATGTGGAGAGAGATAACGTAGAGTAGGATTCTTCAGCCTTGAAAAACATAACTAAAGTGGACTACGACAGATGTATCATGAATAGCTTGGAGTATCATGAATAGCTTGGAGAACACAAATAGAGAATGACATTGCTTTTCATGATACAGAACTAAGAGGCAGCACAAGAAATTAGCAGGTGGAAGGTTCAAAGAAAAGAAAAATTGATTCTTCAAACAGCACACTGTTCAAGAATGGCATTCATTGCCATGGAAGGTAGCAGAGGCCAAAAGTTTACAGGGGATCAAAAAGCAGTTAAATAAACCAGTCAACATGTATGATCTGGGTCCAGAAATTTCTTTGTCCAGAAATTTCTAAGCTACAGACCACTGGGAAAGTATATTCCTATCAGTGCCTGTGGATCCAGGCTCTTACACTTCAGGTATCAGAAGTTCAGTCTTTGAGGAACAGATGGACCCACTGCAGCCATGCATATGTTCTTCTCTCATGATAAAATCTTCGTTGTGTACTGAATGAGGTGTTTCAGCCATTTTAGACAACAACTTTATTCGCATAGCCTGAGGCTATAGAATCATAGAATCACAGAATGGTTTGGGTTGGAAGGAACCTTAAATATCATCTAGTTCCAAACCCCTATCACATAGTCAGACACTTTGTGAAGACTCCTGCACAGGCCCAAGAGAAAGACTGTAAGGGGTTGAGGACAGCCCAGTTAATTTCCAGAGGGGCAGTTTTTGTGAGCTATAAGCAATAGGAGATATGAAGCTACAGTGATCTTCAGAAACGATGACTTCAGGGGATTTGGCTGTTAGACTCAAGCAAATCCACACTAAGATCTGCAAATTTTCTAAAGTTAATTTCCTGGGCTCAGAAGAAGACATGCTGGTGTTACAAACATCCATTTCTTGTTGCATTTCTTTCCCTGTTCTAAAAGGGGTGTCCTAAAAGGATACTTGTGCTGACTGAATTAATTTTTTTCACAATGTTTTCAAACAAAATATTTATTTCTTTTGTCTCATGCTTCAGGAAAGTAGAACTAATTTCATTAAAACAGTTTTCCAAGAATTTTCCAAGAAATTCAGGCTTAGGTTGTGCAGAATAAAGTAAACATTTCCAAGCATGGCAAAGCCATAAGCAGTTAAATAGGTTTTTAAAATAAGATATTGCAAATGATTTGAAAACTCCTTAGTACTATCAGTCCTGCCCTTCAGGTGAGGATGAACAAAGTCATGTGGGATACTTTCTCAATAACAGAAATGATTTAATTTTGATTCTGATAGAAAGAATATTTGAAAATACCCATGAGTCACAAAACTAGATTTTGAGACACCTTCAATCTCAAGTTGGTACAGCTGAGCCAGAAGAGTTCTTGCTTTGGAGAAGGCTGTAGCTACTTGCAGTTCTGACCCCCTGGTAAAGAGTCCAGTATTTTAGCCTAATTTTTCACTGAAACGGAGTTTGAGCATAACGCCAGGTTACAAATTAGAAGGACTGGTTCTCTGCAAATAGCAAACACTATTACAGTGGTGGTAACCTCCAGCAGAATAGCCAAGCTGACAGCTGGGGATAATGATGTCTTAAACTACTGCAACAAGATTTTCTCATCAGTCAAAGACCTTAGAGAAACCAAATAGCTGGCTGACTGGGAATGTCACCCTTCACAGCACTTCAGCATTTAGTTTCACCAGCTGAGGCCCAAGCTGCAAGCTATTTCCACTGTATAATACTGTCCCCTGAAGCTATCGATTCTGAATGTCATATAAACAGTGACAGCATTAGCACAAGGATATTTACCACAGCCTGGTTGAGGCTGGGTATGGCAACGGAGAAGGAAGGGGCTGGCATACATCGAAGAGATGGGAGGCGTTTGTTTCCCTCTGTTGCTCAGATCTTGCAGCCAGGAAAGAGCTGCAGAGAGCAGGGAACACTTTTGCTTGTTTGGAATGCTGGCAGCTAAGATGCTTTATGAAAAAACAAGGGGGGTTACTAGTAAAAGTGGGACTGCTAGTGTATGCAGGAGGAACTGTGTTTTTTCCAGCATGCAATCTTGTTCAGTGGAACTTAGGGTGTAGGAATATCAGCCCTATGTGACAACCGGAACAGGACAAAAGTACCTCTGGATTTCCCACCTACTCTCTTCCACTCCAGATACATTGTGCATAGTTAAAAGTAGTGATCGTTCAGATGTTTAGTTTCATTGCAGAATTTAACACTGAAATACCCCTTATTCTACATACTTTCCTATACCCTGTGCCTCCCTCGGCTTCCCAAACCATTCTTGGAGTTCTGGGTCCACAAAGACCTCGAAAATTCCAGAAAAAGGTTTTGCATTCATCAAAGACATGACTATAAACCTAAAGCTGACAGTCTATATGTCCAAAGCACAATTATTTCACTTGATATTTTAGTTCCCGGTAATGTTGATATAAAAATTTAATTGTGAATCAAAAGCTAATAGCTTTGTATTTTAAAAAAATACTGATATTTTAGTTCCTTTTATAAAAATTTCATGAGGAGTTTTTCTACGTTCATATCTGCATAAAAAGGAGGAAGGAGGAGAATTTACCTCATAACAACAGACTTACATTTCCTTGATTGTAATCTATGACAGAAGAACAGGTTAAAAAAAGCTCTTTTAATCAGTAACAAAATAACATCCTGCAAAAGAGTTTAATGGTAAGAATACATGTGGCCGACAGTAAGTCAGCTGTAATACCACATTTTTTTGTCACGTGCCCAAGCTCTAGGAACAAAAGCAAGTGACCAAATCTTATCTAGCAAAATATCTTTAAGCATTATAAATATTTATAAATATTACAGATGTTCACAACTTGGGTTCATGAGTTTATCACATATCTTCTTCTTCCCTAGAATATACATCTTGACATTAACACTATCAAAACTGAATGACAAAGTTAGACCTTAGAATCTTAAATTTACACACATGTATATGTACATGTATATGTATATTATGTATGTATATTTTAATACTGGTTTTTATATAGTGAGAGACTTGACTTTCAATACTCAGGATATTTTAAGTAGTTCCTGGAATTCATGAAACTTAGTTTTGTTCCAAATTTAAGTATTCTAGATTCTAATTCCAAAAACTCTAAATAGCATTGCATAGATTATTTCATATTTTTGTGGTATAACAGAAGTAGGAAGTCTGTGAAAGAAGATACTGGCCCACTGAATGTTCGATCAAGCAACAACCAAGCATATTGCTAAGAAACAATGGTTTATTTGTCCTTTTATTTTTTATTTTTTTTAAGAAAAATAATGACAAACAAGAATAAGTGACGAAAGAATAACTATTACAGATATCTCAAGCAACAACAATGAACTACCAGTCCTGGAGTTAATATATTCAGAGTTCTGAAATAGGTAAACTAAAATGGCTTATTTGTTATCCAAAATTTGAAGTATCTAATCAAACATAGTTGCTGCTCCAAAGTACTAAGAGGTAGCAAATATATTTTTCTATTTTTAAAATTCCTCTTTCTCATTTAAGTGCATGAGACAATACATTTTTATACCAGTACCTGGCTGAAACAAGAATAAAAACAATACAGCAGAATGCCTGTGTGAGATGATAGGCTGTAATTAGCATTGTTTTGAGAAGAAACACTGTGCCTCTCTCCTATCTTCTCTGACACTTTGAACATCTTCCTATAGGTAAACCATGTCCCTGTATATAAGAGAGATTCAGTTATCACAGTTTCTTTTGACTTCCAAGGCACTCCACGCTGCTAAGGAAAGTAGTCATGGAGTAACATATAGTCAGAGAAAGACTTAAATGTGTTACAACAATGGGCAAATGCATTTTAGTAGCAATAAATACAAGTAATGTGAAGTGTGTGAGGGATGAGGGGGAGAGGAATTAAACATTCATACACTCTATAGGATTTTACATTAACGTAAATGGTCTTATACATCATCACAGTCAATTAAATGGAGACCTCTGTTCACTACGCAATTCCAGACACAAAGCAAATATTAAACTAAGCATGCATAAGGAACAGAACAATCAATAGTATGAAGAATATAATAATTATTTTATATGCAACAAAAAATGCAGATTTTCTATTATTCCTGTCTGGAATAATGTGTAAAGTATGCATAGTAAAGAAGCACATAAGATTCAGAGAAGAATGATAAGAGTAACTTGCAAAGAGTTTGAAAAGACAGACAGCTTTCAGAATATTTTTAAATCAAATAAGTCTTTGTTTCCTAATGCATGAGGAATAGGATATTCAAAATTTTTAAAAAAGAGAAAATAGTTTATCACCCAGAATGGGTGCAGTCAAACTAAGGAACTCATTACACACAAAGTCATTTCATCCTAGAAAAGAAAAAGGTTCAAAAAGCAATTGAGAATTTTATGTGGGTACAAAGAGTTACTCTAATATGCTGTGAGAAGGAGGTCAGACTACTGTGTCAAGACCTAATCCTTTCTAATCATCTCCAACTCAGAAGAGTCCAGAATTAGGTTTAGCCTGTATGGGGTAAGCAATTCCACATCTATCAGTAGCAGAGCTTGCGTGTCTCCCTGATCTAATATGACCCTAAGTCAGAATAAATACAGTATTTCCTCTGTCATATCACATATAATAGGATCTCTTAACATTTTTTTCAGGAAAAATGTTTAAAAACTGTTTGAAACTTTTTACATTTGAAAACCTTGACCAGTAAAAATATTTACTGGTAGAATTTCTGTCTTGGAAAAGATTTTCTTCTAGGAAAAACATAAGATCTGTGCATTATAACAACAGATACAAGGTGCTTTTCAATACACTGATATTCTAAAAGAGACTTAAGAATAGTCAAGTAGTCCTCAAAATGAAAATTGTAAAGAAGTTTAAATTCAAAATGAAAAGGGGTATCTCTCTGAGTCTAAGCAGCAAGCTGCTAGACTGTCTGCTGGCACTCCTGCCCTAAGCACACATATGATCATAAAAAAGGATGTGTTGGCTGCCTACATTCATGTCTATGTTTTCAGATGGCACTCAGCCTGTTCACATATTGATTGGGAGCTTTCGTATAGGAATGGGTGCCAAGGTATTTTGAGTTTAGATGGGCAGCTTGCATAAATAACATTACCAATGCCATATCATTCACAGAAAGTCCTGTGAATGTGCCAAAAAATCATAACAGCAGTTAGCATTGTATTTTGGGGAAAGAATAGTCTGCTTTAGACAGGAAACAGAAGGCAAGATATACCATGCTGCATAGCAGTAATTACTTGGGAAACCTACTTTTTCATCACTGGATTCCATCCTGGAGCTGAACAGGCTTAGAGATGTGTAAGTTTCCATGAAATGGCAAATGTTTGCACTGGAAAGCTGATTTACCCTCTCCCAACACCAGTATTATCTTCAGGTCCACAGCAGTATCTAGGGTCTCAGCAAGATTGAGGTGTTGGAGTCTCTCACAGCGTTGCACAGCCAAAGTCAGCTACCTTGCAACTATAGCGAAGTGTTTATCTCCTGCCTCCTGGATGTATTGCAGAGAGGAACGGAGAGGAAAGGAAGCCCAAGGAAACTGGCATAGTCCTCCTCAGTCAACCAGCTGCATGTGCTGTGACATAATTGCATGTCTGCAAAAACTTCCCTTGCATTTGTGGTATGGTTTTGCAGAAACTGAGTCAGGTAATCCCCCTTATTCTAGTGCAGTTGTTCACAATTCTGTTATGAAGGTTATTAAAAGAACGCCATCAAAAGAATGCGATTCCTCTGGGACAAACTGTTGGAAAGGAGTTTTAGGAGCAGGAGGAACTGAGCTGCAGTATTTCACCCAGCTGGTTGAAGAAGGAAGGCTGCTGAGTGGAGAGCAGGCAGAAGAAGGAGGATTAACCACTTCAGTTCTTCTGACTAAACTGAACATCTACTAATATTTTAGCAATTGGCTTTTCACAGGCTAGAATTATTATTTTTTTTTTATTTTATAGAGGGGTTTATAGGAGAGTAAAATTTTTTTTTCTATAAAATTATCAAAGATAATCTATGAATTGCCATAAGTTAACACACACTTGTGTATTTGCACTAGGCAATTACAGTACTCACATATTTATCTGTATCTATTACTTTTTCATTGATATTCACTTTGCTATTTTGGTTTCCATTTTCTCCTTTGCATCACCTTCTCTGGGATCTGATGAGCTGAGGTTGAAATCCTCTGTCTTAAGCCGAGGAAGGAGAGAAATTAATTTAAGTCGTTAGTAACATCCAGCTTCTGTTCTGTCACTCTGGATATTAGCAGATGCTATCCTCTCTCACTACAGTTGTGCTTGCTTTTTCTTTGTCATCTTCTCTGCAGCATAAAATCTCCATGGACTTTCTTAGCTGGACAAGCATTTATTCATGTCAGTGTTTAAAAAATGCTGGTTCTCACAACTTGTCTTTGTGGTCAAGTCCTGTGCACCTGGTACTCACGAATAAGACTCGGTATTAAACCTCGAAGTCAACAAAAGATTCACTGTTAACTTAGTGAGAGTGGAATCACCCCAGTGGCTTGCACTAGTACTCCCAGATCACGGCCAGCCTCCCTCCTGAGTTTATTGGACTTGAGGTCATGGTCTATCCAATCAGTGAAGACCAGCAGGAGACATTTTGCAGAATTATCATAGACATTTTTGCGTGCTGGAATTTGAAGTTGCCAAAAATCAGAGTTTTAGAACTGAACAAATACTAAAGTCCTCCAAATAGTGTCTTTCACTATTTTTATTTTTTCATTTAAGCTGACTTTTCTTATTATAATAACCATTTTGCTTAAGAGCATAGTTATTAAACACATCTTCTGGACAAAAATGGATAAAAAGAATGTATTAGTTTATTAGATTGGATTGTGCTAACTTCTGGTTTTGTTATTTTTTTTCACTGAAGCACAGATAGCTAGTTATGTTTAATAAATTTATTTTTTATAAGCTAAATGAGCCATGTTCTACGTCGCTTGAAGAAGAAACATCTATTGATTTAGGAAAGAACAAAAATAACTTCTGGTTTTATGGTCTTGTAAACAGTTAGACGTAAGCAGTTAGACAAAGCTCAAGTCTTTTCTCATCTGATCCTAAAATGAATTAAAATGGCTTATCTACAAACACATAATTATGCTATTTATTTAGCTACAGGTTTTGTTGTCCTATTTTTGGTGATGGATGTAGAGTAATTTTTCAGAGAGCATTGCAATTAGTGTGGTTGACAGCTGATTTGTCTGCCTCCAAATTTTTGTACTGACATGTGATGTCTATCTTAGAGACACGCTTACTGTAGCATATGATTTATGTATCCTTATTTTGCATTTAATTACTATGACACATCAGAATCAGAATCAGAAACCAAAACTTGAATCAGTCTTAACAATATTTGCAAAAAAAAAAATATCTTTTTCTAACACTTGTGTATGGGGAACTGTGCAGAATCTCCTAAGTGCGAACCAAATCAATATGACTGCTGGATTTGTTAATTTGCCATCTGAATTCTGCATAATGGCTAATGTGTAAAATTCTCAGTGCTTTCAGCAATGGGCCTGCTGTTACTAGGAAGGTAGGAGGCACCTTAAAGCTACCTCTACTGCCAATAGCTGTATATCATTACTAGTGACAGACTCCTTTGGTCCCGCAGGGATTTGTTGTCAGACTGAGTCCGGCTCAGAAGCTGGCATACTGTTACCATGCTCCGTCTCCAGCTGATTTACCTTCTGGATAGCTAGGACTGTGTGCAGTCATTTCAATATTTTTTTTTTTTCCATAAAATGGACCAAATTAGGCCTAATGTACATGGGTGAACTCACAAGGAAACACTGCATCTAAGCAAAGGAGGACAGCACTTCTTCCTCAAACAAAGCCAAATATGGTTCAGCTGTGTTTCTCTCTGTAAAACCCAGCTGTGGAAGCTAGTGTAAGGGAAGTAGCTGTATGAGCTGCAAAGTAATTTGAGATGTGGTTATTAAAAAATAAACTGTTGCTTTCTTCCCATAAATGAGAAGTCACTGATATTAGTAATGACCTTTAGACACAAATGCATATAATGAAACACAACTTTAATTAGTAAGTAGGAATTGTGAAGGCTGGTTTGATGGCATGACAAATCTTCATGACATAGCTAGTGTTTCAGATTTAAAGTGAATATATTGAATCTACTTTTCCCCATGGAAGATATTGAAAGACTTGGGAAATTTGAAACTGAAAAATTTGGTTTCAACAACAGGATGGGTTGATTAATAAAGCAGATAGATAGTTTAAGTACATTGGCTAATACTGTGTGCACTTGTCAAAACCAAAGCTGATCAACTCAAATTAATCTGTTTCAGAGATATAAAAGCAAGATTTGTGGATATAAGTGGACTAAAGTATACTTGACTTCAGCAAGATATTTGATGAGATTCCACAGAACAGTTTTGAGAAAGAAGTAGGAGAATATAAATTAGACTGTAGTCCTGAAGACAGATAACTAGCTAAAGGAAACAACCAAAAAAACCCCTGCAAAACAAAAACCAAAAAAAACCTTCTTCCTACAGAGAAGAAATATTCTCAAGTTGAGAACTTGGACTCCACATTGAGAAGGATGTAAATTAAGATAATGTTTCAGGTTTTACTGTCTGTAAAATGAACCTAATATCAGTGCTTTAAAGCTATGTAACATATTGATTTCTGAAGATCAACGCACTTGGCAGAAGGTTATATTCTTTTTTCAGAGAGGATAAAACCAAGTGCACCGATCTGAAGAGCTTTTCAGGGAGGCTACGTGGTCTGTTAGATATAATAGAGTTCTGTGCCAACAAAGATCTATGATTTTTAATTCTAGGTTCTTTGAAGTTAATCAATGATTTGACACTGAGTGCAACAAAACCAGCATCTCTTCTAAATATCCTGTGACCTCTTACATAAACAATTTAAAATCCAAATATCTCACACAAATGGAAGAACCTCTGAAAAGGGTGGTATGAGTATTAACTAAAAAAGGATTGAAGCATAGATAACAGCAGAAAAATTGCTCAGCCCTCATTTGTGTTGATCAGCCTTAATCACATATAACAGACCTATTGGAGTGCGTAAGAATTATTTCTGAGAACAAGGGCTCCCCTGTATAAAGACTGTGTGATCTAATCCTAGAATAGCCTCAGATCAGGGAAAGGATTTTATAAGCCTTCTGCTACTGGATCTGTTCTGACTGCTCTAAAGACACAGGTAAAAGTAGGATCAGGACTGGAGCTGATAAAAATTAATTTTCTTCAGAACAATGGAAAGGACTTTTATACTTCCTGTGCTGTATTGTATCTTACAGCACATGGCTATTTTGTCTGCAAGGCTGCTCAAGAAGAGACGCTATTTCTTTTCTTTTTATAATGGGAAAAGTTTGGGTTTAGCTATCTCTTTATATTCAGGAAAAAAAGGAGTATTTTGGTTCTAACTTTTTTTAATTGCCCTTGGGTAGATATCAGACACAGAACATTGTTACCAATAAGATGAAATATTCAGAAATAGAGAGAGCAGTGGCAGAGAGTTGCATTAGAGACTGCAATTCAGCCTTAACTGTGACAGCTCAGTGTTAGAGTCTTTCCACAGCCATGGCTATAATATGCCTTATTTTTATATTTTTTATTTAACATCCTTAAGTATATACTGCACATTGATCTTTATTGTAATCAGTGATTATGATTGGCTATTTCACTTAAATATTCTTTGTGGAAATGAGATGTAGCCAGTTCAATAGCAATTAAGAGAGATATAAGTAAAACAACAGGGCTTTTAGTTTCTTTCAGGTATACAATGCTATTTCAGGTTGTGGTGGGTTGACCCTGGCTAGATGCTGGGTGCCCAGCAAACCGCTCTATCACTCCCCTCCTCGGCTGGACAGGCGACAGAGAATATAACAAAAGACTCATGGGTTGAGATAAGGACAGAGAGAGATCACTCAGCAATTACCATCACAGGCAAAACAGACTTGACTTGAGGAAAATTAATTTGATTTATTACCAGTCAAATCAGAGTAGGATAATGAGAAATAAAAACTAAATCTTAAAACACCTTCCCCCCACCCCTCCTTTTTTTCCAGGCTCAGCTTCACTCCCAATTTCTCTACCTCCTCCCCGCAGTGGCACAGGGGGACAGGGAATGGGGGTTGCGATCAGTTTCTCACATGTTGTCTCTTCCTCTCCTTCCTCATCAGGGGGAGGGCTCTCACACTCTTCCCATGCTCCAGTGTGGTGTCACTCTCATGGGATACAATCGTCCAAGAACTTCTCCAATGTTTCACCCTGGTCCACAGGCCCTGACAGGAACCTGCTCCAGCGTGGTCTTCCCAGGGTGTCACAGCCTCCTTCAGGCACATCCACCTGCTCTGGCGTGGGGTCCTCCACGGGCTGCAGGTGGATTCTGCTCCACTGTTCACCTCCACGGGCTGCAGGGGCACAGCCTGTCCCACCATGGTCTGCACCAGGGGCTGCAGGGGAATCTCTGCTCTGGCGCCGGGAGCACCTCCTCCCCCTCCTTCTTCACTGACCTTGGTGTCTGCAGAGTTGTTTCTCTCACGTGTTCTTAATCCTCTCTCGGGATGCACTTGCCATTGCGCAGGTTTTTTTTTCCCTTCTTAAATATATTCTCACAGACGTGCTACCACCGTTGCTGATGGGCTTGACCTTGGCCAGCAGTGGGTCCATCTTGGAACCGGCTGACATCGGCTCTATTTGACACAAGGGAAGCTTCTAGCAGCTTCTCACAGAAGCCATACCCATAGTCACCCCTCTACCAAAACCTTGCCATGCAAACCCAATACACAGGTACAAGAAGAAATGTCTGGAGCTCAAAGTAAAAAAGAAAAGCTGCCAGCCATGCTGTGTTGGTTCTGAGGCCTGAGTTGTACCAACAAGAAAGGGGACCTATATATTAAGATTTGAGTCAATTAGGAAATCTAGCACTGTGCACATGTCTGATCCAAATTAGAATTAAGGTCAACAGCAGACAGCAGACCATTTTTCTTCTTTGCTGAACAAGAATGATTATTCTAAATTACTATCATATTCGCCCAAAATTAATTTGGTCTTTAGCTTTGCATTACTGAAGTTAAGTAAAAACTTAAGAGGAATATGTTCTCCTAAGAAAGAAAACCTTTAATAACTGATTTATTATTTGTTCTTTTTTGTATATCTTCAAATTTCTCTGTTGTTTTCTTTTCCTAAAACTATTATTTACTGAAGTCATAACAACTAGCAGGAGGGCAGAATATAATATCAGGTACTGAATATAGTCTGGATTCACCAGCTGACATTTTGTAGCATCCCTTAGCCATGTGAACAAGAACATATTCTGGGGGCACATGGTCAACAGGGAAAGTTTCACTGCATGAAATACCGGCAGATGTTCTACAACTTTATCCTGTAATTATCTTTCACTCCACCTCTAGTGCCAAAAGAAAGAGGAAAGCAAGAAAGAAGCTGAAAGAATAAGGAGAACAGATACAAGGTACAGCATGCTGGACTTCAACACTCTTGGGCATGATTTTTGGTTTTCTTATAGCAGAATGTTGAATTAGACCAGAGCTCCAGTCACTCAACAAGGCTGGCTGAATTACCCATGGCTGCCCATCATACCCTGACAGTCCAACAGTGAAATGAAAAGTCCAGCCCAACAAAGTCCCCCAAAATATATCCTCAAAATTAAGATTTATATATACGCACTCATTAAAACTGAAATAAAAATGACATTCTCAGAAATTCAGTTGCCTTTACTCTTAATCAGAAAACCATGTCTGCTTACCAGGAAAATGATAAGCAGTGACTACAGAAAGTCAATTTTACTTTAAAAAAACCTCTCTACTAAAACCCCTGACTTTATTCTTTCCGTTCACTTTCTGTATCCAGAAAACACTGAATAATGTCTAAGCTTCAGCCATTTCAGCAGGAGTAAAGTGTGGATATAAATAACAGACATTGACTTGGGGAATTATAATCATGAGAGGGATGGTCTTGAAAAAAAGAAGCAGAATAATTTTGCATAAGAAAATTATTTTTCAACAGGAGATTTAAATAAAATGAGATCTTCCATTGGCAGTACTTGATTGCTACTAAATGTATTGTGTATTTGTCAAAAGGAAGCAGACATGCGTTAATGAGTCCCTTTTGGTCTCAGCCTCTTGACAGTGACTTCTCTTTAAAAGGCTTTTCTTTTTTCATTGACAGCCAGTGCATAGGTGAGACAATCTTGTATATAATATAAAATTCCAGTTTACTTTCCTGATCATCGCTCCAGATAGAAAGCAATGGGGACAATATGTGATTTCAAAACAAAGTTAGAAGCCAGGGAATGGGAAAGAGAAGATGCAAGAAGGTGAGAAGTCAGGACGGACTAAGAGGCGTGTATGATTTAGCCCTGACCTCTATATGCCAGTTATGTGGCTAGACAGGACGCAAGTGGAGAAGTCAGGTGAAGGATCCATACACTATGATGGGAAGAATGCTCTTCTCCCATCTTCTCTGTGGATGAGCTGTATTGCTCAGAAGCCAACCTGGAAGTTGGGAAGGAGGAGATAGAAATTCCAGGGCGACTGAAAAAAACAGGCAGAGAATGACTGGGAACTAGAAAAACTGCATGTGTCACTTTGTGGGTAGTCCTGGATACAGAATATAATTATTTTTAAAACTTCCATGCAAAAATCATATGATGATTAGGTATCTGAATTCTCTCACTGATGCATGTAAGGGAAAAATAAAAAAATTCAGATTCTTTGCTACAAGTTTTCAGAAACTTGTTTTCAGATACTTGCTACAAGTTTTCAGATACTACAGCACATTAGGGGGCAGATTTTCAAAGTTGTGCTAAGAAATTTAGCCATGTGACCTCTCTTAGTAAGAATTGCTCAGTTAGGTCTCAGTGCATTGCCTTCAAAATGCTCTCACCTTCTCTTTGGGAGGTGGAAAGCGATTTTTTTATCTCTTCTTTGAAAAGTTTTTAGTTCTTTAGGAGACTTTTCCCTTTCTGCTTTGTATTTCACAATTTATCCCCGAAACACTGTACTTGTTACAGAATTTTTTATATATTAAACTGTGTTTGCAATATCCTTTCAGAGTGCTGTTACTGAGATTACAGGATTTTTGCTCTCTCCAGTCATGGTCAAAAAGGTTTTTGCCTCTATTTTTTTTCTACTGCTAGCTTATGGGTATTAGTCATGCTTTGCTCCAAGGCAAATGTCTAAACTTATTCCTGAAATGACTATCCATACTGTTAGAATAATGCTGTTCATACATTTGAACTTAATTGAGTTTGAAATGTTAAAGCTGTGTCAGCATTTTCATTACAAACCACACAATAATTGAGCAGCTACCAAAAAAACCCCAAGATACCATCATATTATAAAGGGTACAATGACATAAAAAGGGTATGAAATTAAAACAGTCTGTACCAACATAGAATTAATGAAATTTTATTCTCTGCTCTACTTTTCCTCACACTCCTCTTGCAGCAAATAAGATGATGTATTTCTCCTAGATTTTCAAACCTATCACATAAATAAGACTCATAGTGCTTTTTTGTATTGTTCCTGTACATTTGAAACTAATGTTAGAAATGCACAGCAGTCATTTGCCTGGTTGTAGAGAAGAAAATATAAAATCATAATGCCCCAATTATTCCACTGAGCATACTACTAATGAGGATATTTTCATAATATAAGATGCTGCAGAACTGACAAGTAACAAGAAATAAGTTAGTTGGGTACTGTATAAATAGGGTGGAAAAATTATCAAACATTTGCCTGATTTTTTTTAAGGCTTCAATTTAAACTTAATGTAAGGATATTTCATCTTGCCATTTTAAGCCTCTAATTACAGTTACCATCCTTTGGCTTGGCATCTAAATCACAGCCTGATGAGACTTATTTTTATACAAGGAGACATCATGCAAGGAAAGGTCATGCTCTACGTAATTCTGGCTTTGTTTTACTGTTTTAGCCTATCATAATATGAAATTTATCAGACTCTAATCATAATTTTATTTTTTTAACATATCTAAGAGAATAATTAAGGCCAAATATCATGTTACCTAAATTAAAGGGAAAAAACATGAATCATTCCTTTCAATTTTGTCTCAGGAATCTAGGGCAATCATGATAAAAGTCATAAAGGCAAAACACACTGCTCTTTATATGAAGGAAGAAAACCACCAGATTTTTCAATACAAGTTACTTTAAATATTACAAAACAATTGAAAACAATCCCTCAGCTGCTTCTTGCAAAGACAGAGATTAATGAGCATAGACCGGAAACTGCTCTCTCCTCTGCACATTGAAAAAAATGTATTCTTTACAATCACAATTTCAAAAGTAACCGACGTCCTAACTGGAACAGGCCTAATTGAGATGTAGTGGAAACTAAACATTTCAAAAGGCTATTTTGAAAATGTTTGTTCCTATTGCTGTCTATTTCCTAAGGTGTCAACTCTCACAACAACTCTATGTAAGAGAAAGACTCTCTGACAACCAGCAATCTATGACAAAAACATGTTCCCACTGCATTGTAATGCACTCTGGGGACACACTAGTGTCCACCAGTCTAGGTTTGTGTGCGAGACCGCCTTATGCCTTGCAGATATGTTAGTTTGGGTCCATGTTGCTGGCTTGGGTCCATGCTGCTGACCTGGCTTCGTGCGTGTTATAAATATCCGCATGCAGAGCAAGATCCATTTTTAAAGGGATATTTGTGTATTTAGGGTGCTCAAAGATGTATTTAATACTGTTGAAGCATTTCTCAGCAGTACCATGGAGTTAGACACCTAGAGGCTTTTGCAAATCTCGTTAAATAATAACCTGCACGTAGGACTTTTAATAATTGAAGTCTAAACGACTTGCTCAAGTCATACTGGAGGAGAGATTTGGGATGTTTCATGGAGGTATGTAGTGCCACTGCTAACTATGTCCAAAACAAGTCCATCAACCAGGCAGTGATGACACAGAAACCACAGGTGACTTTGTGCTCTTCTGCATCAACAGCTGGAGCCCAGGACATCAGAACTGGCAACAGATACCTGTGTTTAGGCACCTGAATCACTGCCCTGAAGCCCATGGCAGGATAAGTGATTGACAGAACATCTCCTGAGTACCAAATTCATTCTCAGTTGTTGAGGCATCTTTCTTCATCATAGTTATAAGTCCTCATAGCTGAAGTATATTGTCTGATACACAAATATGTTCTTTAAAAACCCGTAGAAGTATCACCATCTGAAGGGCCCTAGGTCTGCTTCAGGTTCCATATCAACATGTATTAGCCATTTGATCTCACAAAACCTAGTTTGTCAATTTTTGTCTTGGAGAAAATTATTCATAACTGTGAAAAGGATGGAAAAATATATTCCTTACTAAGGAAAAAGCAGGCTTGCTAGGATAGCTAAATGGATCCTTGTACTTTCATGCTTCATTATTTCCACTGATAGGAACATAGTATTTATTTGCTGAAAGCTTATCAAGTCCCTCTATTTCTGCTAAAGTTCAGTAATTCCAAGTACTCTTTTGTGCAGAGAATTTTAAACTTTTACTGAACTCTCATCTTGTATTAAAGTAAACAAAACATTTTAGTCTTCTAGCTACATTATGCATGAAAATGGAGGTGGAAATAACACTTAAGAATAAAGCAGCATGGATTTGATTACAGATTGAGTCTGCATCATCTTGCTTACCACTAAGCTGAATCCTTACCTTGGTGTATCAATGATTAGCATCAGACCACAACCGCAGAGGAGAGATAAAGGGAGGTAAAGGTATATATATATCAAATCCATATCACTCAAGTGTAAAATGGTTAGTCTTCAGCTATTCATTATTCCACTGAAGTTTTTTTCCAGCAATCAAAACAGCTGTCATGACTGTTGTGACAAACATATCCAAGGCAGGCAGTTCAGACCTGGACTGCATACTGCTATATAAAGTATTCAATAAATACTTATGAATAATAAATACAGTTACATAAATCTGGACCTGTTTTTATCTGATTTGTGAACAAAAGAGAGCTAGATTTATCACATTGCTTGACAAATTGTGATGTGAGGATGAGGTTTCTGATTTAGCAAGGCACTTAAGCATGTATATAAACTCTGCCACATTCTCAGGTCTGATTAATTTCTAAGTTAAGAACATGCTTAAATGATTGCACTATCAAAAGCAACAGTACATTCCTCCTGAAATGTAAATTAAATGTGCCAACTTGCACAGGTTTTTAGTTACATTTTTTCATTCGGTTTATTACTCTGGCTGAATTAAAACCTGGCTGGATTAAAACCTGTTGGCTTCAGTTCCTATGGAAATAACAGAAAGAGTGACTCAGTCCTTCACTACTAGAAGATACTTGTTTTACCTTGAGGTAAACTAGCAAGCTTCAGCACAGACAGACGAAGATAATAGCATGGCTCTACAGCTCTGCACAGCAGGAGCAGAAGAAGAATTGGTCTAATGCTTCAGCTCATGAAAAAGTGCATATGCAAGAAATCAGTGGAGCTAAGGGTCTTCCTAGTATTCTCTACTGCACATCTTGACTTAAATACAAAATTGTATTCAAAGGAATATTTTGAAAGAAAAATAATCAGAGAAACTATTAATAGCATAGGGGCTATTAACATTGTTTAGTAACATTGGCTTACTTTCTAGACATAAGACTAAATGCATATATAAATCTCCATTTGGATGCAGAATTAACAACATGTACAAATTATTATTCTTCTATCCATCTTAAATTGATATAATGGAGTTAATAATTATAGTAACTGCAGATATAAATGCAGATAAACAAAGTCTCATGCATTTTTATACATAGTCTAGGGTCTGTACTTAAGGAAAGAAATGTGGAGAACATTCCTCAAACATTTATTTTGAAGAGAGCACTTCTAAGCTATCAATAAAGCATCCCTAAATTTAAAATGAAAGTTTTATAAGTCTTTTCTCCTTCCAGCTGAGGAATAGGTAATTGATTAATTTTTTGAAGCCTGATATTCTGGCTTATATGAATTTCAGATCTGCAGATAGCAAACATTTTATTTTTTCTTTTTCTTTCTCTATAAAGCTTTGGAAGCATTGCACAAGCATCCTGGTATTCTTAGGCACATTTGCATAACTGTTAAAAATAGCACATACTTACTGTGTGTAATAATAAATTAATTTATACGTGATAGATTTTCAGGGAGTTCTTCACTTTTACCAATGGCATGTTCTATCCAGGGACTACGTAACATATCCCTTTCCCTTCCTATGGGGTCTCAAGAACCTCTTAATGTTGAGTAAAATTTTACTTTATGATTATGTACCACCATTCCCTGGATGAGATCCCATCACAGGGCATGGTTTTCTCAAAGTCTGTTCTCTCAGTAGGAACAGATGAAATGATCACAAGGTAGGGTTCATTCAGATGACGTATCTGCTGTCCAATTTCTGTGAAAGGGTTTGACTGAGCAACTGAGTTAGTGAAATCTTATGCAGCTATTGAGAAGCTATTTAGATAACGTCCTGCTTTTTGGAACATTCACAATCTTCTTACTAATTATACAAGGACAGCACCCATGCCTATATCCATATGAATGGACTGTGAGGCACCTCACACAGGCAAAATACTTAAGACTAAAATATAAACAATTCCATATGTTATAATTTTTAGAGGCACTGATATAACATTACAATCCTCAATCTACACCAAGTGAGATAGAGATATACACTAGCTATACTGGTGTAACCAAGTAAATAACAGTCCATAAACAACAATTGACAACAGGTAAATTAATGCCATTTTATTTCCATAATCGGAGGGCAGAGCAAGTGACAATTAAGCAAAACATGGCTATGTGTACACACATAGATACAGCAAACAGTCATGTCAAGAAGCATAAAAAATCCCTGGTCAGTGAAAATAGTCAAAACTGTTATAACCTCACAAGCAATTTTCATGCAAATAGCTATTTTTATTTTTGTGACCTCTTGTTTATATCAGATAATTTTAATAGTTTGAACAATGTGGCAAGATAAGATTTCCTGGGTTGAAAATTATTTATTAGACAAACATTTATCATCTTTAGATGACAAGATTAAAATAAAGACAATATCCTTGCCATGTTTTCCATGGCAAACCATCACTAGGGAAAGGAATGTGTGCTTTAGGGGAAACTCCGCTTTGAGCGAAGAAAGCACCATGTAATTTCAAGCAAGACTTCAGATTTCTTTTTTTGTAACCAGGACTCCCATGGCATGAACTTGCTGAAATGATTTCTTTTTCTCCCAGTGGCAGCTCCCTGAGGAAATTCTGGTTTCTGCAGTGGGCCAGAACACTTGTGAGGGAGTTACTTGGTTTATTTATCATTTTTCTAGTAAGAAGACATCAGATTCATGGGATGTTAAGATTTCATGCATTTGGACAAGATTTTAGAGAAGAGCTCCAATAGTCTCAAAAAATTATTAGTACTTAAGCATTATAATGAAACCAGCAATTTTCTCATCACTTCCTTGAAACCATTAATTTAGTCACTGTGATATTATATCTCTCTATAAATAAAAATAACAACACTTTTTAAAGTAGATACATATTTTACATGTTATGAATTTCACTTTCTGGAATGAAATGAACCCGTATCTGTTCCTTTTTCATCTAACCTAAATGAGATAAATCTGATTTAATCTGAAATTAATCAATCAGCATGTGCCCAGTATCCTTTCATAACTTTCAGTAAAGAAATGCTGTAGCCACTTACAATTGCCATGGAAAAGTAATATATTATCATACCTTTATAATAAAAAAAATTGCTTTATTGTATGATTATTAACCTACTCATTGAAAAGAAAGTGTCAAACTTTGTGAAATATTACAAGCCAAGCGACTTAAATTTAGTCCTGGAAAATAGAGACTGTACTGTGTCAGACTGTACTGTGTCTTATGCAAGCATTCATCACTTTATAACTGATAGTTACAGCAGAAAAAAAACAGGAAAGATTTATGGTGATATACTAAGTAATTTTACCTGTCAGGTACTTATCTCTAAGGATATCCTCTCATGAGAAAAATACATTGTGATGAGAACAACAGCTTGGTTCTGCTCGCTTGGTGTCCCCAAACTGATCCAACTAAAATAGCAACTGAACAGTTGTGTTATACCCCGGCTAGGTTTTGGTTTTGGTTGACTTTTTTTGATGTTAAATGGGTCTTTATGGCTTGTTAAAAGTGAAGAGTTGTCTAATTTTAGGTGGTAGTTGTTGTATTTTATATAAGCAAGGTTTTTGTTGCAGGTTATCTTTTGACATCATCTATAATTCAGGACAATCATGAGTGTATATTATATTGCATCCTATATGGGCTTGGGAAAAATGTCAGCGTATTCTCACTTAAAATGCTCGTACTGCTTACTTGGTTCATGTCTTATTTCTTCTCTACTTTTCAGAGGGGTGAGAGCATCCAAGATGAGTCCAGAAGTATGTGAAATTTGACCCAAATTTTCTTGTCTTACAAAACCTTATACTTAATAGTGTTAGGAAGCTTTCTTCCTCTGTAAGCCCAACACCCAGGATAGCAGAGCTTTGCTTAGACCTAAAATACTAGGTGTGGCCCCTTAATTTGCCTTTAAATATTTTCTCGGTGTTCAGATGGTCTCAGCTACATTACAAGACTGTCTGATTTCTGTCTCTTCACAAGATTACTGTACTGTCATTTACCAAAGAATATAATTCCCCCCTCTTTAAACCCAATAAGAATTTTGGCACATTGTCTATTGCATTCTAGTATGATTATAATTGCTGGGATCTGAGCCAGGAAAAGATCTGGAATGCTATTTTAACGACTGTGGCATGCTGATATATAGTGGTATTAACCTCTAGCTATAACTATAGAAATACTCATTTTTCTTCAGAATTTCTCTTACTTATTTCTTTTCTACACAGCTTTTGCAGAAGAAAATCTTCCATTAAATGTGCTTCACAAAAACAAATCTCTCCCTGCCTAAAAAGCATGGGTTTTCTCTTAAAATACTGTTCTTTCTTTCTCTGTCTGGACAACTTCTTTCTATTTGACACTTGTTGGTCTTTCTAGAACTTTTGGGTTTTTTTCCTAAATATTCTGGTTCTAGTAAAACAAAAAAAAATAGTGTTTTTTCTTGACAGACTATTGCTCAACTGGTTCATTTATGTAAAGGAGTAGTTTAGCAATCTTGTATATGGGCAAGCCTTATTCTGAATGGCTTGCCAAGTTATTATAAATCTCTGGTTTAGGACATTTATTGTCCTTGGAAAAAAAAGGAATAAAAAATATTCTATATGTTGCTGTAAATCAATCAGCTGAAAAGCTAGACCTGAATGCTCTAAATTAGTATGAATCTAATTTTGCTATTTTCTTTGTACAACTGTCTACTGTACATGATTCACTGTCTTCCTTTATTTGTAGATTGAACTAGTTCTCGGCAGACTTCCAATACTCCATCCAAATTTACCAGAAAAAGCTTCCCTAAATATGTAAAACTTTGAAATAATCTAATGATATTAATAAACACCAGCAGGGATGTTGAAATATGATAATGAACTTCAAGACTGAAAAGACACCTCCATCCTTCCATTCAAAATGTGAAATAAATACAACCATCTTCAAAATAATTCTTCTGACAGCAGGTTTCATAGACTGTTACCACAAAACAACTAAAAGAGGTATGAGTGTGGACACTATGGCACATTGAGGTACAAATCATCTTGTGCTACTCTGCCCATGCTCTGAGCTTGCTGGAGATGAGTCAGGCCCTGCCTGAATGCCACACAGCTACAGCAGCATGGCCAGGGTAGCTGCAGAGAGGAAAGGTCACTGAAGCAGTCCTGCTCTATCTGGCTACGCTATATTTTTCACACTAAAATACACGTGTATGGTAAATCAGTGGAAAGCTAATACAGGCCCTCCTTTTCCATGACCCCACCATTTCAGCAGGTCACAACTCAGGAAAAGAAGATTTCTGAGAGAAGCACTAGCCTGGGTCATTCTCTTCCTTTTCCATGTCTGGCTCCCGTAACACAGGAGTCAGTCCTGACATGCACTGCATCCTGTCCCATGTCTTTACATTTTCACAGCTTTCCTGTCCTTCTCCATCTTGCTGTAGACACCTTTGCAGATGTCTTTGCCTCCACAGGATCTCCAGGCTCACAGTACATGCAAGAAGCCTGGGTGCCGGGCAGCCCTGCACTGGGATGGCTCCTTTTCCGTTCACCCACTACACTTAGGAGCCCTAAGCAGGGCATGTGGATACAAACAGGCTGGAAAGCAGAGAGGTGGTCACTCTGCTCTGTGGTGGCATGTAGAAGTGTTGGGAGATTGTGATGAGCAGATGCGGTGGTTTAGTCCCTGCCGGGGTCTGACACCACGCGGCCGCTGCCCCTCCCCCACAAAGGGAGTGAAATACAAACCCCGGGGCTGAGATAAGGAGAGGTTTAATACAACAGTGCAACAGCAACACAACAGACAACAACAATAAGAGTAACAGTAATAACAATGAACAGAGCAAAATATCTACCAATACAGCAGTGAGAACCGAGCGATGGCATAACACGTGTTAACCGACCATCTCGCTTCGGCTCCAGGATGTGATGTCCGCATGGTATCTGAATAACCCGGCTAGAGCTCCCCCCCCCACTGCTGGGGAAACTTAACCCTATCCTGGCTAAACCAGGACAGCAGAGCAAGTGGCAGAAAGATGAAAGAGTAGGAAAAGGCTTTACTTCCATTCCCATTATGCTGTCAGAAGATGGCAAGGGTAAAGGTAGCAAAAAGAGGTACACAGAGGAGGCGGTGTCATATGCTGAGACCTGTCTCAATGATATGGAAAGGACAACGTGCCTCTGTGTCTCTGGTCCTTAAAAGGGAAAAAAAAAAAAAAAAAAAAAAAAAGACTCGCAAAAACTCTGAATGTGATACAAAGTCAGAGAGACCAGGGAACATTTTCATACTCTTGCTTGGCCATATGCCTTAAGGAATCACAGTTGGGCTTGTACTGCCAGAGATATTTTGAAACAGTGATAGCCAAGTACATAGATTGATGTCCCAGTAATCAAGCTAAAATAACTGCATGTACTGGCTCCCTGATCCTGCTATGTATTAAAATTCTTGTAAGTTTATGTACAATAACAACTTTAGAGATACAAAGGAGATTTGTCTTCTGGAGAGCCCAATGTCTGTAAGCAGTGTAGTTTTTCTTATGTGCTCATCTTGAAACTTATTTGCAAAGAAAATGTAGTGGTTCTTTCTTAAGATTGGGGTTTTTTTCCAGTTATCTAAGGAACGTATCTTTCTTTAAAGAGCTAGTACGAAACTTGTTAAAGAGTGTGTTGCATATCTTCTTATTAAGATGTTAAGAGTCTTTACTCAGGGTTTTATAGCTTCAAATTTCTCTCCAGAAAAAGAACTCTAAATCACAGCAGTCAAAAACTGCAGTAATATATAATGTTTGGAATAAGACCGATACTGCAAAGTTCACCTCAAGTACAAATGGTCCTGGAGCACACACCACTTTGTAAAGAAATGCAGATAAATCTTTGAGATATAAAAAGAAAACAGTCTGCCACATTTACTGACTTTGAGTAGCACCTTACCCTGCCAGCTGTCCCATTGAAAAAGAGACACAGAAAATGAACTACTAACTGAAACAAGTAAAAAGTTTTCATTCCCAAAATAGCTGTGGTGAAGGAAGAGCACACTGCAATGTGCTGATGTGCACAGTGTTCTGAGTCCTTATTTAAGATTCCTCCTAGAATTTTCAACAAGCGCTAGTCTTTGCTTTGCTTTCAATTATATATATGTTTGACGTGTTTGAGGAAAATTTCACATCAGCATCATTGAAGTTCAGTGCAATCCTAAAAAAAATTGTTTTCTTCCATTGACCATGACTGTTCACCCAGGCTGATCCTTCCTGTTGTAGGAAAGACAATCAGGTGTAACTTTTCAGTGTTGTACAGCTCCATGAGTAACAGTACATTTCCTCACGGCTTCACCAATGGCAAGGGGCAGAGACAAAGCTGGATGCTGCTAAGTCCCAAGAGGCAGTGGCAAGGAGGAGGCTGAACGTAACTGAACATCACCATTTACTGTTATGATGAGATGTGACATGAACATGAAGGAAAAGAGGCTTCCTGGTTGGTCGCAGAGCAGCCACAGCAGGAGTACAAGATCATTGCTGGCCAATGCCAAAAAACATGGTGTGCCACCAGGATGAGTACAGAGGGCTGTCAGGAAAGGGCTGTCAGATGTGCATTTCTCAGGATGTTCAGCACTTCACAGTGCAGGGAACACACAACAGCTGGTGGAATTACATTGGGCTCCTCTTGGACCTCCACATAGCACCTTTTCAACTGGAAATAGCACTTGAAGAAAATTGACTTTGAAGTAAAGACTCATTATGAAAGCTACAATAATATCTGGTCTTGACTAACCCCACAAAAAACAACCTGGTCGCATTAAAAAATTAAATCCCTAATTAACTTAAATTAAATGCAAATATGCTCTAAAACTCTCAGTGTTTTCCCAGGAATTTCTTTTGTTAACTGATACACTGGAATATAACAGAGAAGAAAATTGAAAATTATGGAAAAGGTAGATCTGAAATTTCCTCTCTCTTGTCTGCCTAACTGTCCAAGAACAAGGAAACATTAAAAAAAATTGAAGGTGAATTATTGCAATATATCTCCATCAGGAGGGTTTCACAATTTCAATAACTATTTTATAGAGAAATCCTAGAGAATGGATAAAGAATTTTAGAATTATTAAAAACAGATTTAATACATATACAAGATAATGCTATCATTTTCTCCTTTGAAGAATGAACATTCAAAGGTGAACACACCTTTCTAAATGGAGTTTTTTTAGCACTCTTTTACAATCACTGGACTTTGATCTTTAAGAGTCTTCTAACCTTGTTTTATATGTTTGTTAGTCCTGAGTGTTTGAGTACTGTCAGCTGCCCACAGTAGTCTAATTCTGAACAGAATTGCTGCATCACTGCTAGATGCACTTAGGACGTTTTGTAGTGCCTCATCAATGTACCCCGTGGCCTGCCTCAGCGAAGGAAGCATTACGAGTCTGAGTCAGTATTTAAGTTCAGATCTACTGCCAGGTGAGCTCACCTTTCTGCTACAGAGACTGGAAGATGAGCTGTCCCCAGCGGTCACGTTCCAGTGTCAGCTGAATTTGGCAATGTCCAGTCTTTTGTCATTACTCCTGACATGGTCAGCAAATGTCATCTCTTCTATGATGTTAAGTGTGTATGGGGAGTTTTATGTAGACTACCAAAACAATTTCAAAAAGCAAAGGATCTCAGTCAAGATCAAGCTACATCTAACTTGGACCATCATGAAAGTGAAATGCTCTGAAGTGAAGATCCTGAACCACCCAGTTTGCATGTTTAATCCTTTAATTTGGCTACTATATATCCAATGTCTTTTTTTTTTTCTGTCAGACTATTTTTAGTCTACATCAGTATTTGTATGGCAGTGTCTGAACCAGACTCTTATTGTGCAGGGTACTGTGCACAGAACAATGTCTTTAGAGGGTTTGTAATCAAGACCAGGGACAATAGAAGAATATAGGTAGGTAATCTGGAAGGAGCCTTTAGTACCCTGTCAGACCACAGCAGGATTTCTCATATAAAACAATATTTTAGGGTACTTATACATATGTCAGTGCCAGCTTTCTGAACAACCATACTTTCAGAGTATACTTCTTTTAGTCTGCATTGCTACTGCTAATGAAAACTGAATGATGAGATCAGTAACCAGTGTATATTCCTGTGGTTTAGACTATGTTCTCACCCTCAGCAACAGTGCAAAGCTGCATCTAGAACACCCAATGCCCATGCTGGTTATCTAGCAGATTTCTTATAAATCATTCTTGCATTGTATAAATGTAACAGGCAAAGATTAGCAAGAAGGTTGTATAGCTCAAGGGCTGGCATCAAGAAGCTTGTCGGGAGGACATCAAATAGACAAGGAGGCATATTCATTATGTACAGTATATAAAAAAGGCATTTCAAAAGAGACACTTTTTTGGGTTGTTTTTTCTTTGTTTGCTGAGATCTTTCAAGACCTAATGCAAATATTTACAGTACCCAAATTTCTTCAAAAATGACAGAACTTAATTTGCAGTATTAGCTTTCCTTATTTCCCTGGACAACCTTTTACTTTAGATACCCAATATCTGTAGATAATATTACAGATTCTTAAAAAAAAATACTTCTCTGTACAGAAATAGTACAACATGGAGTTTTATTATTCCATTATAAAAAAAAAATCAAGAGTAGTTTGATTTCTAAAGCAGATGTATATTAAATAGATACAATTGGTTTTTCTCTGAAGAAATTGAAAATGTATTTTTTTAGCTGAGGAAATAGATTGCTGAATGTAATAGCTGTTGTACAGTGTACCATAAAATTACTTACAATACCTGAATCATAGAGAAAAATGTCTACTAGATATTTTTTTAATATTTAGCTAATTCAAACATAAATCCTTGAAAATATCAGTTTATTTCTGCAGAAAGTTTCATTGAAAGACAAATCTAACATATAAAAAGATCGTCCTCAAAAATTCCCTCTTACTGTTTGCTTTAATTTTTTATCCAACAATCTTTGTATCCCCACATGCTTGTAGCAAGGTAGCAGGACTTTGCTGTACTTCAAGCAAGGATGCAAGGCTGGACAGACGTTGAATTCCCTGACCATTCACATTTCTAACTGATGGAGTGCCTCCTGCTATGTTATTGATTGGAGGGAAGGTAAAAGAAGAATCTTGGGAGGACCCTAAGCATTAAATCATGCTCATGGTGCACCTGCCTTGCAGCCATCTCTTGCAGCCACCTCTACATTTTATTACTATTCTTATGGTGATATGGTCTAACCGTATCTGAGCAGACAGAAATGATTCATCCTACAGAGACTCTGACTTTTGCTGCAAGGGCAAAAAAGATTTGTAGCCAGCTTGGTCTGTGAAGGAGCTCAAGCTGTCACAGGGATGATGGGCAATATTCATTCACAGGAGAGTTCTTGTCCATTCCCAAGACTTACCTCTCTACAGAGTGCATGCAGCCACCAACACCAAACAGCTTGTCCACAGGAAAGAAAAGGCTACCTGCATCTTGCAAGCTTTCTTATGAATAGGACTCCTTAGTTTGTCCTAACTGTTCCTATTAAGCTTCTTCAGAAAGCTGATGCATGCATCTTCACACTAACATGAAGTTTGTCTGTAAATTTAGTAATAAGAGGGATAAGGAAAAAATGAGGGGGAAAAGCAGAGGGATCTTTCACGAAAGAGAAAAACCTATACAGTGGCAAGCTGTCATGGAGGAGACAATAGCTGTTGTAAGAACAAATACTGAAGACAGCTGACAAGACAGAGAATGTGACTAAATTGGGCAGTGTTCAGCCATTCGGTCATTGCTGCTGCAGGCATTTCAGGGGGAAATATGAGTATTAGAGACAATTCTTCTAATGGAGACAGCTGCTCAAAGATTGCAACATCTAGCAGCTTTGTTAGCCTAAGACTACAAGTCACAGAACAGACTATTCAACCACTGATTTTATTTGAAATATTTCCTATTAACACACAATTTCTTGCGCAGTGCTTTCTGATTCAGACGCACAGAATATATAGGCCCCATTGATGAGTAAGATATGATTAGTCTTACAGTTGCACTGAACACATGAGGTTCCTTTTGGAAAGAAATAAGCACATGGACTTTATTCAAGCCATCATAATAAGCAATGTGATGGTGTTACCAGGTGTTTTATAAACATTCATTTAAAATGTATCAATATCAATCCACAGCTGAAATCATATCGGCCTTGGGTATTGTGCCCAACCTCAGAGTGCAAGATCGTATGAACTGAAAAAGGATGATGATGGGAAGTGGAGGATCAAAGAGAAAAATAGAACTGTTCAAAATTTTGACTACTACTTCAGTTTTATGAGATTCTGTGGGATGTTTCTTTTTTTTAGAATATTTGAAAGTATTGTATTTCTGCATCTAAGTTGAAAATAAAAATTTACAGAATTAGGAAACAGAAAATTTGGCACCTTTCACCTTGTTACAGCTTAATAACAATACAATTTGTTAGAAGGGAGCACTGTGATGCATCTGTGGATGTACACAGATACAGCTGAAAATGTAACAGACGGTGCCTCTTCTGCAGCACAGCTAACAAGGCCCACAAGCCACATACATTTCCTAGGGCTTTCCTGAGGAATCCATACTAGTTGTTCACTTTATGTCCCTTCCAACACCAGTAGCTTGCATCATGGTAAAAACTGGCACCACAACAGCACAAACCTTTATTTCAGGAAATGGAGCAATTTATTGTGCCAGAGATCAGGGCTGTAATATGCACCGCTCTCAACAGCAGAGCTGTGAGACCAGAAACAAGACAGATGTCAATATTGGCACTGCTACCTTTATGGATTGCAGATGCCTTTACTTACTGTCAGGCTGAATGCCAATTTTGTTTCTAGTTCAGGCACTGTCGCAGCTCTAGTTTCTACCAAGAATAACCAACTTTAAATGGGAAAACTAAGCAATCAGATTTAAGCTACCAACTGTCTGTGGTAAGTCTAGAAAGAGCTGATTCCATAGGGAGCATTGTTAATGATCCAAAACTTGCTTCTCAGATAACTCTACACCATACACCCTAAATACATTGACTCTTCCTTCCTTAGTGCTTCTTTATTTAGGAATCTCTCAATCCAAGCTACATCCTGCCTTGTCATGTTTATAATCCCCTCACAGTTCATTTCTTCAAGAAACCAAATGGTTGTCCTGACCCCAGGTGGAAACGTATCCCTTGATGGAATGAGGTCAAAAATTTACCCCTCAGCCTGTATCTGGAGGCACATCCATGCGCTGGTGCAGAAATAAAATGTATTTGACTTGCATTTGAGAGACGTCTACCAGGTTATTATACCAATTTATTTCCAATACTTGTGATATTTTAACTTTTTAAGCATGCAACAGCCATTTTTTAAGGCTGTAAGTGCAGTCTCAGGAGTAGCCCAGATTTCAGTCTTTACAAACCAATGAAAACAGAAGTCTCCATTTTCAAAGTGAGCAGGGTATTTTTTCTGATTTCAAAGCCAAGTCTTATATTTTTGGATAGTACAGGGGAAAGAATGTACTTGAAATACCTTTCATTATTATTACTGTTATAGTGTTTATAAAAAGTATATACAGATCTTGTGTCCTTTTATTTTTAACCTCTAGATCTCACACTGGAAGCAAATCAGGATCACAAGTCCTATTTCATATGTTAAGGCATAAGTGGCAAGATGATGCAAACAAAATCATGGGCATAGTGAGAAATTAAAAACTGCATCCAGCTCTCCAACATCCTAACCTGATGTCATACCTCTGAGCACCCTCTCTCCTAACATTACCCAACACAAATATTACGGTTTAAAAATACACCAGCACAACAAATTTTATTTCAAGACAAGCTTCATCTCTTCCTGTTGACCACCATCTACAGCAAATATTAAAAGGCCCTCCACAGTCAAATTTTCAATTCTCAGATACAAATGAGCTTGTCTGCCCCAGTGCAACTGGGAATACCTCAGAGACATATCTGACATTGACTTGTCTGACATTTACTTAAAGAGAAACTCTGTGAGCAAATACTTCCTTTTTTTTTTTTTTTTTTTTTTTTTACATGAAACTGTTGGTGCTGCAAATCTTTATTTGTAAGTGTTGACAGGATTAAACACCAGACATAAAGACTTGATACAGACTTGTAACGACTGGCTTCAATAGAATGGCACAGCTGTATGTGAAGAGTTGTGTGAGGTATTCACCAGCTGTTGATGTTTTCATCCCTCATGTCTCAGCAACTGATGTGCAAGAGAACACTTGCTGCAGTAATAACACATAGCACTGCATTGCACTGGGAAACCACTGACTTCATAGCATTTCACAAAGGTCATTTTACGGATGGGAAACTAAAGCACACAGAGAAAGTGATTTGCCCAGGAGAATCCCGAAGTCGCAGAACAAGACATAATGAAATCTACAGCTGTTGACTTCCAGTCTAGACCACTAGTCATTAGGCCTGACTGCAAAACTCAATGTTAAAACATGAGTTTATTCACTATGAGATGTTAACACAAATACCGCTGTTCTTGTTTAATGCTTTGAGGCTTTGAAACACTGTAGCACTGTCAATTTTGCTAGCTGCTCTGGTGATGGAAAATTCAAATCAAGTTGCTTCTCTCTGCTGAACAGAAAATAAGCAGATTATTTTTTTAAATTTTGGCCTGTATGCCAACACAACTCAATACAGATAGCAGTTCCATCAGAGTCAGAAATGGGATATAAGTTTCTCTTAAGTTCTCTGCTCGCACAGCTGAGAAAAAACATGTTTTGGAAACAAAGACTGATGATCCTTTTGCACTGAAAGGAAAGTTTACAAAAGCTGTGTCAACCGACTTCAGAAACCCAGACACTGTTTTGTGTTATGGCATATAAACAGAGCAATGCATGACAAGGCTCAGGGTGATCTGAAGACGTGGATGAAGTATACACAAGTCCAAAGGAGAAAACAAAAGGAATTGAAAGAGAACAAAGCTTCCGAGGCAATCCTTAAATTGGTGTTAAACAAGAGGCCTGTTTTGGGGAGTTTATGATACAGGCAAAAACTGTGTGTGCAAAATGGCTTGCTACTTCCAAATTTCGGTGCATGCACAGATGTCATATAACAGCCACATGTTGCCACACGTATTGACCTAAGACTGTGTATTTAATCACATTTTCAAGAATTTAAAAAATTACTATGTCAAGTTTGTTCCTCAAAGGGATTCCTTTTTTCTACGCATGCCTGCTCTCTCCTCTTGGTACTGCTCATCTTCAAGAAAATTCTGGTTCCATCAAAACAGAAGTATTTGAGTTTTACATTAAAAATCCTATTTTTTCTTTCACTGAGATTCTATTCTAGATTTTTTATCAGGCAGTTATCAACACACCTTTCAGGCCAAAAAAAGAAGGTGGAGGAGGAGGATTTTGGCCAGCCAGGCAGGGGCTAGTCACCTCCAGAAGCCACTCAATGAACTAGAAGAACATTTGTTGTGATCTAGTATGGCAATTTGTATGGTCATCAGTTAAAAAGATATTGCCGTGCTGACAGACATGCCTGAATACAGCAATTTTAATACATTTTTATTTGTGCTGCTCTATTAGACAGGGTGCCTTGTGGAGTCTGCACATATTAGCATCTGAGTCTGCCAAATGCTTCTTCCTTTAAACCTCCCATTTACTGTCACTGATTAATGGGTTGTTTTTTCCAGGACCTGGGACTGTTCTTCCTTTATCTTCAAACAGTGGCTGTTCACAGGCTTCCTCAAAAGCCATTAGCAACCTTCTACTTCTTTGCTCTATTCAATAGGGAACATTCATATTTGAATTGACTTCTCTTGCTGTGGGCAACGTTCTGTGTATTCAATGGCCAGAAGCTATCTAGGCAAAGATTACAATATTTTTCATATTGTATCTTCTTCATATTAAGGTATCCATGCATAGTGAGGTCACATTCCATTTTTGCTCTTGCTTGTAAAATTTGGGAAAAGATCTGTTTTTCTGGTTTGCAGTCATTTTTAAAAAACCTTATTTCATTAGAGGTATTTATTTCTTTCTAGTTTTTGAATTTCAAAAGGCAAGTGGAATTTAAGAGTCAGTTGTAGTGAAAAATAGCACAAGATAACGTGGTTAGTACCTTGTATTCATGTCAGCTTAATAAGATAAAATAAATGTTGCCTGGTGAGTATGAGACAAAAGGATGAAGATCATATTGCTGGCAGCCTAGCAGTGTGCCAGTAGGAAGGTTAATTAAGGGCAGAACTTACTGTGACTTGCTCCAAGAAAAATTATTCCCTCAGTGAAGTCGGACAGCTCTAGAACATTTAATGTATGTCTGAAGAATTTTTTTTCTGCTTTTTTTAAAAAGATCACTCTCCCATAGTGGTCATTTTCCTTCCAGCAATCTTGGAATAACACTAAAACCCATAAAACCAACAAGGTAGCATAAAGTTGCTTAGATATGCAACACATCCTAGCATTGGTTTCTTAAATACAGCCAGCTTCTCTAGGGTAAAGGAATGAAATATTTTGTTTAATGATTCACCAAGTATTTTTCCAAAACAGGAGGGAAAAGGGCTACAGTCTGTTTTCGGTTTTCATTGCAGGGCCCAGGCTCTAACATTGAGAAGAGCCAGTGAAGTAGTGAAATTTTGCAGGGAAGACTGCTAACCAGAACATCAGCCTGTTTCAATTGCTGTCCTGGGATTATTATTGAGTTTCAAGTCACTTATGCCTAGTAAGCCCAACACTTTCCTCCAGGTAATGTCTCAGTGTAATGTCAATTTTGTTCATTAAGAAAAGCTTTCCGATGAGTAAAGCATTTGAAGTAGAATTCCCAGTAAAAGAAACACTGGTTTAGACAATTATACTAATTTGTTTGCAATTACTTGAGGTGATAGCATTACCTGTGTGCAATGGTAAATGTGTTCTTTGCTGCTTAACTGAGGCGTTTCCAACTTATCTAGTTCTTGTGGTGGACATATTTGAAGCAGATCACATACTTAATATGTAAGAGCAATACAGCAAATGCACAAAGTTCCTGCAAACATCCCTCTTTGGACTTGCTTCTATACTCTGTCAGACCAGTTTTACATGGGGAGGAGAAGTTACTTAAGTAACACTGGCATCAATTCAATGTGACAGAGAGGAGAATTAGGGTGCTTATTGCTGGTGAGGACTGCAGCATTATGCAGTTTCTTTTTCAACCACTTTGCTGCTTCTGTATGTTTGAGATTAGATGCAGGATTAACTGAGCTCCTGAAAAAAACTTAAAGGAACACATCTGCAGCTCTCATAGAGCACAATAATGCTAGAAAATGCTGAAAACAAGCACTTTATTAGTTATATTGCCAAGATTAGCATTGTAACATACCATTTCCCAAAGCTATGCAGTCCTTTGTGACTGCAAAAGTTGCCGAGGTCTGTCCTTAGATGTGAGTGGTGTCTTTTGATACTGAAAAGGCAGAACTGGTCCCTTCAGGGAGATGATTGTTCATTCTGCATAGAAGCATTCTGCTACAGGATATAGATGAATCCTTCATGATAAATCCTAATTTAATGCATTTCAACACAGCTAATTTAGAGAATTATATTTTAGAAACTTGTATTATATTGCTGTACTATCCCTTTTAGGAGTACAATACATGTGGGATAATTTCTTTCTGACTTCACCATGCATCTTACTATAGTAAGAAAGATTTGTCTCATATACCATACAGTGCTGGTTTTCTGGATATTTTTTTTTTGCTGCTTCCAGCCTAGTACAGTATTCCTTTGTAAATGATAGAAAAATATGCAGCTGAGCTCATTGCAGGTACCCATTGTCCTCCTAGATAGGCAAAGAATTTTTACAGCCCATTTGCCAATGCTTTAGAGAGAAAAAAAAAAAAAAAAAAAAAAAGCAATTGTCTTTTGTTTTTAGTTGAACTCATTTTTTTTGCATTCTTCATTTTTTCACTATTTTGGTGAACTTAAACATCTAGTAACTGCTACAAGAAAAATAGAGGTTGGAAAATCTGGAGACCATCCTGGCATATGCATCCACAGGAGTGAAAAGTCTATATTTATATGCCTACACACTGTCATTCCCAAGCTGTTCTGTGAGCTGTTTAGCGATAGCTGAGATTCTGGGCCAGCAGCTTTTGTAATCATTTTTTTCACTCTTTCTATTGTTGTAAGTGAAAAAAAAATGGCAGTCCTCCAGTGACCAAATTAAGAATAACTCAACTGCATTTTGTCCAAAGCTATTCATACAAGTGGTATTATAAAATGTTCTAATTAAATGCAAGGCAGCATATTATATATCGTCTTTCTAATTTCAGAGGAGTGCTCACCATACTATTATTAACAAACTAAAATAAAATATTTTAAAAGCTTGTGTAGTCAAATACATTTGTGGCTGCTGTGAACTTTTATGAATAGTTCTTAATTTTCTTTAGTACTCCATGATGAAATTCAACCTTTCCATTTTTATTCCTGACAGAACAGACAAGAGCCATAAGGTTATGCAACAGTGGCATAAGGTGTCAGCAGCGAAAGATGATAAGCATATTACCTCCAACGTATTGTGGCTGCCAGAACTGCAGGCCCCTTTACGTCCAAGGTCAGAGACCAACACCACGATGTCTCAGCTGACAGGGAATTTACTGTTTCATCAGTGTCACAAGGATTTTCCTTCGCCTTACCAGGAAGAAGGAATATAATTTATATAATATAATTTTTTTATCTGGTATGTCTCACAAATTGCTCCACTTTGCCAGCACAGAGGACTGACCTTTGTGTCAGCTTCAGGTGATGTTTCTGATGGAAACAGGGGATCCAACAAAAGAGTTGATTGACACCAGCTCTGCTAACACTTGGCGTCTTGGAGCAGCTACCACCAAGGCTTGGAGCTCTAGCTATTGAAAAATGGGACCTCCTTTTTTTATTCAACGTTTTTCTTCTTTTCAGAGGTGATATTTGTGATCAGCAAATACCAGGAACTTGTAGGTTTGTGTTATGGTTTCTTCTTATTCCCCTAAAATACAGGCAGGTCCTGCTCTCAGCACACACTACTACCTTCAGCAGTATTAGACAGTATCAGAGGTGTCCTCCAGCAGTAGAGCCCACTGACCTCAGCTGTTGTCTCAAAGAGCCAGGAATTCATAGAGGAAAAAAGTTTGGACCCTACCAAAATTTCCATGACATTTTTCTATCCTACCCACAATAACAATCTTGCAGAAGTTGAATTTGGCTCCTTGATACACAAACCACATTCATAAAAGTTTTAAGACTGCCTTCACAAGGAGAAATAAAGGCTTCCTGACTGCAGGAATCCAGGGATCTTCATGCTAGGAGACATTTTTTTGAAATAAATTATGGAAAATACCTGCTATGTTTGCATTTTTTCTGTCTTTCATCACGGAAATCTTTTGTTTCTGAAAGGATCGCACCTCATCAGTTCTGACACAGTCAATCTATAAATGTGTACGATATAGAGGCTTTTATTTATCACCTAGTTTGTACTATTAGTCATGACTATTAGTCATCTGCCTTTACTGTTTTTCAAATAAAAATGCTCTGAACAACCGCAGAAACAGTGAATTCTTGTTTGACTATAGACATTCTCTATAGTCAGCAACTACAGTACTGAGACTGTGTGCTTCATGAACACATCATACACATTATATTTGACCACGTTATACCTACAGACTTCTTCATAAAATCATTTACCTGAAGTTTTCAAGGCAATTTCTTCTGAATCAATCACCCTATACCTTGTTGATTGCACTGTGCAGGGAGACAAACTATTTACATAATAAAAAAGTCAATGTTGCACAAATTAGTATTAAGAGTGCATTATCGTTGCATTCAAGTGAAGCATAAAATTGTATGAACCCAGGAATTCTTTTTGCCATTTTACCTTCATGTATATATGTCTGAGACATCTATGTGGAGAGATAATGCAGGGTTTTAGGATAAGTCAGGTGACTTGCAAGCGTGTTCATATCATAAAGCTTTCTGATTACTAATAGACACAAAAAAGTGCAGAGACTTATGTAAAGTATGGGTCAGACTCATCATCTAAAATGTGTAATTAATTCAAGGGTGTGACATTTGCATAATAGTTGCTCCTTATTTTCAGACCCAGTTAACAGGATACAAGCCCTCATAATAGGATTTGAATTACATTGCTAGTTTATTTAATTTACTGTATGCAATAATGCAACTAGAATACAGACTGCTAAAAATATTTATAAATTTGCATTCATGTGCAATTATCCCAAAATATTAAGGACTAACTCCTCTGCTAGTGTAAATTGGCATGACTCCCTGGACTCGATGTGACTTTCCCCTGCTAATTAAAGTATAAATGCAGCCATGTTGTTTCCCTCAGCTGAAATTATAAACTCTGCAAGGATGATGTGCCTCCACCATATTTCTTCCAGTATATCATGGTCTGATCGGTCAGCTGTGGTAAAAGACACAAAGGTTGGGACTCAAATGCAATCCAAACTACTATGCTACTTTCATGGAAATTATCCAGTCCTTTTTGTAACCTTCATCCCACAGCTTCTGTACATGTCACATCTCACAAAGCATATGGACATCACTTAAAATTGTTTAAAAGATAGTTGCTGGGGTTTTTTTATTTCGTCTCCATTTTCCTTCTATGATTCCCTCATGGTGTCTCTCTCCCCTAATACTTTTTTCTACTCTCATTAATCCCAAATGTAATTACTACATATTGCATCGTGTTTTGCTTGTTTCTAATTTCTTTTATTTTAAAATTCTGTTTCTTCACAGATTACAATAGTTGCCAATTAATTTCAGACAATTCTGTATAGCATACTAGTACTGATATTTAAAAAAGAAAAAATCTTCCATATTTTTGGAGAAAATACCAAATAGCTAGTTATCTTTTGCTGACAGAGACCACATAGCAGGGCATGGAAAGGGCAGGACATTTCCAGGAAGAGGAATTGTCTGTGGAGATGAAATACCCTCTCTGGCCCCGTTTTCTTTTCCAGAATTTCCTTCCTGAGGGAACACAGCCACCACTTCATCCATTTGCTTCCCTGCCAGCCCTGAGGGACCCCCACTCTTCCCCAGACCTTCCACTCATCTTCAAACGGTGTGGTAAATCACTTCTGTGTTTGTCTAGGACTCAGCCTACTCACAAAGTAGATATATTATTATTTACCTTCAGTAGTAGTGGGGGGGAGAACCACATAAATACAAAAACAAGCTGCAAACCAACAAAATTATATTGGGCAAGTCAGCATTGCCTGAGGCTATATGAAATGTAATACAAAAAGTCTTTGTTACACTGTTTTTAATTAAATTGTTCTTTCCTTGATAGGATTTTTGTTTTGCTGTTGAAAAAAATCACCCTGTGCCACTTCTCTGTAGGATGATTATCAAATATATTAATAATAATATCACAGGCATCAACCCTTCCAGCCATGAGGTAATGTCAATAACTTTAAGACTTAATCTGAAGGAGAAGAGGAGGAGCATTTTGAATGAGCCAGGAAAGACTGCCACTCAGTAATTTACTGCTACATTTTCCCTTCTTACACTGTTTCCGTGTTCCTGTCACTTTTGCAACATCCAGATCAGACCTGCTTGCAGAATCAGGTGAATTCAAGGACAGGCTAAAGACCACACCATCTTGTTTTGTTTCATCAAGTGGAATGATTAGAGATTCCTGTTAAAGATCCCAATGATCCATGGCTGATGCTTTGTGAAAGTATAGAACCCATCATCACCAAATGCCTGACCCCGTATTGTGCCTCTTCCACTTGCAGCAGTGGACACGTTCAGTTCTGTCATGTTTTGAACTCGGCCGGCAGCCAAACACCACGCAGCTGGTCACTCACCCTTTCCCCCACCTGGGAAAACAGGGGAGGGATAAAAAGGAAAAAGTCATAGGTTGAAATAAAAAAAAAAAAAAAGTTTAGTGATGGTTACAAAACAACAGTAACAATAGGAAGTCCAAACGGGTAACACACAATGTGCCTGCTGACCACCCACTGATCGATAAGCAGCCTGCCCCCAGCAGCAATCCCAACAGAACAAAGATCTCACCACGCTGATCAGAAGCAAGATATACTTCCTTTATATACTGAGCATAGCATCATATGGTATGGAATACTCCAATGGCCAATCTGGGCCCAGCACTCCAGCTGCCCCCTCCCAGCTCACGGAAAGTTAACTCCATCCTGGCCAAAATCTGTGTCTGGTGCTCAGACTATGCTCCCTCCCAGCTCAAGGAAATTAAATTTATCCCAGCCAAATCCAGAGCAAGTTCTCATTCACTCATCACCTCAAGTGTGAGGAGTAAAGCCCAACACTGTAGTAAACATTTTTTGTTATCTTTGGTCTTTTTAATTCTGCCCAGTAAATCGCTTACTTCCCTTTCCCAGGAATGACAACAATATCCAGCAGTTCATGCAGAGATACTGGTCTTGGGGGTTTTTGATTGCAGAATATGTAGTTCTTCAGTTTTACATTACTTTATAGCCTTTACAAAAATAATGTCTTCAGGACCTAAAATATGTTTTTTAATAGCAATCCATTACATGTCTCTGGGGTAATTTGAATTGGAATTGTTGCAGTTACATCATAGTTTTACTTCATTTTTCATTCAAATAATGTATGTGTTGCAATGAAAGGCCAAGGTCCAAAGCATGCTAGAGAACTTTTTCCACTAACCCTGATTTTCACCTCTTTACACTTGCAATCCTCTGAATCTTACCCAACCATAGAATGATATAGGGTCAAATGGACCTCTGGGTACCAGCCCGTCCAGACAGTGTTCAAACCCTGGCCAACTTAGAGGTCTCAGGGACTTGTTCATTACAGTTGAGAATATCTCCAAGGTCAGAGATATTACAAGTCTCTAGGCAATCTGGTACAATGTCTGATCAATGTTATAGTGAAAAAAGTCATCCTAATACCTAACCATAATTTCCCCTGGTTTGTGTTGTGCCCTTTACCTTTCATCCTTTCAGTCTGCACCTCTAAAAAAATAAATCACTTGAGACAGGTATATAAATATGCATTTTACTTACACAATATGTGTTTTTCACTTTCACATGCAATTAAAGTGTTTTAAATTAAATGAATTATGTGTTCTGCCATTTGAAGTCCTCCTTCAGTTTACTTTACATTCACAATGAAAGTTCAGAAAGGACTTGTTTAAAAGTTTCAGTGGTTTGAGAACTTCTATTATTTTCAGTGCTAGGCTTGTTCCAAAGCTCACTGGAGTAATTAAATCTGTATATCCTTCACAATTCCCTCAGAACTAGCAAGTAGGGGAGTTTTTATGATAATACTGGCTCATATACTTCTGTATAAGGAAGTTTTGAACAATGACTTTGAGAAAGCTCTCTAATTTACATCCTCTTCCTTTATCATACTGGAGAGATTATGATTTTCAATGTCATCCATGGCTTTAGTACACTGGTATTCACACTAAAGCAGACTTTTAATGAGATGAAAACAAAAGTTCAGTAAAATGTAAATTTTCAGATACAATGTATTCTAAAGTAATGAGGTATAACAGTGTAACTTTCACCTTTTCCATCAAAGAATAGCGATACATGCACACATTTACAGTAACTGATGCTGAAATGGTAGTAAGTAAGTTGCAGAGACCCATACTGACAAATGGCCTCCCAGCTTTAACACTAGGGTGGGCTTCACAAGTCTGACTTGGGTAAAGTTGTTCCCTCTGTAGCACATGTGAAGAATTGGACACCTTAGACTGGGGTTTGCGCCATGGAGGACAAAAAAGGTGGAAGTGCTGAAACACATGGGTACTCTCCAGTAATATGGGAGACATGAATGGAGACCCCTCTTGGTGCAAAGAACTGGGGACCTTCTCCTCCTTCAGTGAATGCTCTCATTACCTGGCTACAATGCAAAAGGTGGGTGCAAAATAGCACACCTCCATGGCCCTGAGGCACTGCCAGCCCTGCCTGTCCCTGTCCATCCTTCCCTGGGATACACCCACCCTTCCTGTGGCCCAGAACCCCATTTTAGCCCCCCAGGGCCATCAGCCCCTGCCCCAGCAACACCCCATTGGGACCAGTCTCCATGCCTGGCCACAGGCCTCACCAAGCTGGGTCCACCTGCATGCTCACATCCTGACCTACCTCAACCCGTCCCTGTCCCCAGGGATGTGCCCAGTGACCAGGGATGGGGCTGTCTCGGTGCCTCCCAGCTGTCCTGCTCCTGGCTGGGGAGTGGGACAGGCACTGGCTGCCAGGACCTGCCCTGCAGACCCCAAGGTGCCTGGACACACACATTTCCAAAGAAAGCAATTGTCCAAGAGAACCTAATCCCAAAGTAGAGGGCTAATACCCGAACCCAAGTCTCTCAAAGTCACCCAAACCATGAGGGTGAAAGCCTCTAGCCTCTAGAGGATGAAAGTTCTCTTTCTGGGATCTCTTAGTTGGGTTTGGTGTCTGCTGTGGATCCCAGCTCCTGGTACGGGAGGGAACAATGAGGGGTCCTGTGAACTCTTCTCCTGGAGCTCAGCACCTGCCTTTAGACTTTGCAACACCATCAATCACACAGTCTTAAGACCTTTTTTATTTTCCAATCTGCTCCTTGTACCAAAGCTCTTTTTTGATCTATCTCTTACTGAGAAGTTATTTTGCTAAGGGAAATTTTGGAAGTCCAGAGGGGTCTGCTTTATTCTTTCTTCTGATTGCAATAAAGACCAAAATTGAATGAGTAGGCGTCAATACCAAATGAAGGAAGTGGATTTGATCACCCTTAGGCTATTTGAACTACCACCCTTCTTTACGCTAGGATCCACTGGGCATTGAAGGAAGCCAATAGCTTTTAACTGCAAGGTTAGAAATCATTAGAAAGAAACATAGGAATCTCTTTTTAGCTGGGAGAGAAACTGAAGGTGAAGCAGGGAAGCCCAGAGGTGAAGGAAACAGAGAGGGGTTAGGAAAGGCTGTCTTTTGTATACTCTGTTTTCTCCAGAAAATGATTGAACAGAATGCTGTTACTTAGACAAAAGCAAATATCACCACACAATTTAAGAGCCATTCAGTGAGATGTGCCAGAAGGAGAGACGTTATAGGGCATAAAGCAGGAGAAAATTCACAAGCCTCACAGGCCCTTATGTACCTCTGCTAGTGATGTAAAATCCACAGCAGGATTTCAGGCTGATGCTGGTATTCAGACACAAAACTAAAAGTATTCTAATCTTATTTTATGTTGTTTCAGTGCCAGTATAGGTCTACTGTATTATAATATAGCAAGCAATATGTTACAATGTGGCTTTTTCTGAGCAGAATGGGCATAACTGAAAAGATATGTCTACAATGCAGTCACTTGAAATCGTACAGATATAACCAAGTTGCTTTAAACTAGATTGACTGGGTAGCCAGCTCAGCTTAAAGTTTCTTAAGAGCATTAGCAGCATTGACTTTGTCATCCCAAGAAGATCCCTGTGTGCAGGACTCTTCAGACATAACAAGGACAGAGTAAAGGGGAAGCATTCTGTGCTCAGCAGTGAGATTGCCTCTCCTGCTGCTGACAAGAAAGTGAAAAATTGGGTACAAGGACTCATATTTCTTGGATAATCACACAACCCTGAGTAACAACCATCCCCCTACACATCTTCTTTCAGCTTGCACAAGCAATTCAGAAGTTGCAGGGCTGCTTCAGAAGGCTTCCTCAGACTGCTATGTCAGAGTAAAAGGGCCATGGCCCTCTTACTCACTCTAGCTGTGCTGTGCCTTGGTGTTGTAGGTGCCTCTCGTGGAGGGCACAGGCAAGTCAGGTCTTGTGATACTGCTGAGGTACAGAGGCAGCAAGGAGCAGAGCACACATTTGGTAGGTGCAGGACTGGCATGCAAACTGTTTCCCATTAGCATCTCTCCTCCAGACCTCACTCCTGCAAAGGCACCAGGAACAGCATTGTGTGCTGCTCCTTGTCCTGTCCCCAAGATCCTTCCACACACATTCCTTTTCCACATTTGATTCCTCTCCCAACTATTACTGGCTCATCCCATGTCTGCTGAAATGTTTTATCAATGTTTACCACATGTACATGCCAGTACATGTGGACCTTAGGAAGCACCAGATGCACCTGGTGGGGATAAAAGTCTGAGAGCTTAAGAGATCACTAACTCCTTGTGTATTGCAGCAGCTAAAATAAAGTGTCAGTGTTTTACTATCTGTCAAAAGAGATATATTTCTAACCAAATACAAAACTGCCTATGATGCACATCTCTCTATAGCAGGAATCCACAGGACTCTATGCAACCTGGTTAAAACTGCGAGGGATATTTTCAGAGGCCAAAATAAAACACTCAGCTAGCCAAGAATCTGTCTGGCAGTTGGCTGAAAATGTCCAAAAGGGAATTCAGCACAATGTCCCCACTGTAGTCAGTATGGGGTGTCTGAGCATACTAAGTAACTTAGAGGTTCAGCATGCTATGGCCTCTGCCTTTCTAATTCCCTACCTCTGTCAGTCTACTAAAATATTAGGTTTTCAGCCACCTCCCCATTCCATTAATCACAGTCATAAGTATTTTAAAGCAATTCTTGGTCTTTTCCTTAAAATGGAAAAGCCACCACTGCTGTGAACTTTAGTGTCTATGAATCACAACAGACTTCAAACTTGTAACATCAATTACAAGCACAGCTAATTGGAGCACAGTCAGGGCTGACTGATCTGACAGATCCTCCCACCATTAGTTTCACCATGAATTATGGTGATTTCAAATGACTTACTTTCACTGCTCTGAAGTGTCTTGGTTCCTGAGTGTTATTAGGTCAGTGCCATATGTTCTGATGTTATCAGCTCATAGAATTCTGTACCTGCATGAATACTTGGTGCCTAAAAATCTGTCACAGACCTTTAAATAGGGAAAATCATCACACTCTGAGAACTGGGGAAAAGAAGATTGAACTCTTTCCCTGCTTTCTCTTGAACTTCTCCCTCTTGATCCTTCCATCATAGCGTTACTTTCTTGCTCTATCACAATCCGGACCAAACAACATAAATGGTAAAATCTGACCTTAGCAAGTTACTCTTGAAATCTTCATCTGGTCTCTGAAGGATCCATGAATTCAAGCCCTGGGATCTTGTCCTCGATGGCAAAGACATATTTGATTCCTACCTTCATCATACAATGTGCAACAAATTGCAAATATTAAATGTATTTTCTGTAATTCAGTGTACAGAAGGTACATTTGAAATAATGCAAATTCCACCACTGTTCCCAATGCAACTTGTGCACTCATGTACCTTGTGAAGATGTCCTTCTATTGTATGTTAGTCTTAAGCATTTGGGATAAATTAGACTGAAATAAGTGTAGTCCTCTGCAAAAGCGAATTGGGAAGGAGAAATATAAAACACATAAAGTCATGTCGGTGAGGGAAGCAAGTGCCAATTTTGGCCTGAGCATGTAATCCAATCAGAACTTAAGTAAGTATGAAAAAAGGCATTTAGCAAGGTCCTTTTGCAGGAAACTCATTAAGGAACCATATGCTGACAATCAAAATCTGTGTCTGAAATCTGGTCCAGCTCAGAGATTTGTATTGTCACAGGAACCAGAGTATTTAGCATTAACTGTGGTGACAGAAGGACACCTACTGCAAATCACTGCCATATTCAGAAGATATGTTCTGTGACAGATAATGGACAGCAAGGTTTCTCCTTGATTCCTATAAGCCTTTACAATGCCAAGTCTTTGGATCATCGGTTATAATCTGAACATCATGGCTTGTCAAGGCCTAGACCAAGGCTGGAATGTTATGCAAGTCATCACAAATTCCACCACTACCTTCAGCAAGTGAGGTGATGTTCATCAGTTTGTCCTGCAACTAGTCTCAACTGACACTTGTTCAGATTGCCTACATCTGCCACAGGCAAGTCAGGTCTTCTGACACTGCTGAGGTGCAGAGGCAGCAAGGAGCAGAGCACACATTTGGTAGGTGCAGGACTGGCATGCAAACTGTTTCTCATTAGCATCTCTCCTCCAGACCTCACTCCTGCAAAGGCACCAGGAACAGCATTGTGTGCTGCTCCTTGTCCTGTCCCCAAGATCCTTCCACACACATTCCTTTTCCACATTTGATTCCTCTCCCAACTATTACTGGCTCATCCCATGTCTGCTGAAACATTTTATCAACTCTATAATGAACTAGCTATTTCTAAATCCTAAACATTAAACCACCACTTGACCCAAAACAAATTAACTTTAAAAGTTCAAATTTAATCCAAACTTCTGTCCCCTAGCACTTACCTTGAGGAATATACCCTTTCCTCCAATCAGACCTTCCCTTTCCTATGTAAGGTTTCTATAGGCACCGGTGCATGTCACCTAGGTATGACAAATGTGATAACTTAGTGGGGACTGAGGCTGACAATAATTGGCTAACAAAAATTAGGTGTTTAGAATTGTATTTGTATTCACAAATCAAGTACACTCACATGCCTATAACAATCTGGTCAGGCAGGCCTTTTAGTACCCTTAATTTTCCCTGGACAAGGTTTTGATCCAGTGACTGCAATAGTCAAGATAAACCACAGTTGTTTTTAATTACAAATAGCCTGACCAAGCCTCTGCTTTAGCCATCTGTGCATATTTCACTTAATCCCACTTCCAGAATTAAAATATTTAGAGGCACTAGAACCCATAGGAGAGTGCACCAAAAAGCTATAGAACTCAAAACACGTAGAGAGAGAGAGAACAGGCATCTTTAGCTTTTTGCCAAATGTTTAAAGGGTTTGAAAAATACTAAAGCTAAATCTTATGGCAGAGAAAAATTCTTAACTCTTCTTGGGCTTCAGGCCAAAACAATCATGTGTAAGTAGTGTGAAGGTAATACATTTACCATTTAAAGTCCTATTCCCATCTTAATTCAAAACCACTTATGAGAAAATAAATTCTATCAGCAAAGGTGTAAAATCCATAATAGTCTACTTCAAAAGTATAATAATTATTAGAAGAAACAATCATTATATACTTTGATGGATTAGCCCCCTTGGTCCCCTCAGCTTTTGCAGTTATGAAGATCTTAACATGAAATTCACTCTTGAAGATGCTTGAGGACCTACACGAGAGAGTTGCGTGAGTGGAAATGGTGGGGACAATGTAAACTTACTGCAAATACTACTATAGAATTGTTCATTCAGTGGTGAAAGGAGCTGAAGTGAATTGTCTGGAAAGTCTTATTAAGTCATATAACTATACCAACAAATATCTAATACCATAATTTTTGCAGAACTGAAGAACTTCTTAGAAGATCAGTTCTACTAGCCAAGACTGGAGAGATTTTTCAAATTCCAGCGTTCACCAGAACAGACCTGAATGTACCTGAATGTATATGGCTTTCTTGCCTGTAAGCCTAACTAATTTTTCTAGCTCCAACAGGTGGCCTTGTCTCTCTCTCCCCTAGAAGTCAACTGGAGTGATATCATCAGATCATCATGGCTACTCATCACTTCTCATCTTCAGCCAGGTAAACAGCATTTAAGTATTCTAATACAATGGGGATGCCCTACTGATTTAGGGTATGTTTACCCTGTAGAGAGTGGAGAGGTCCCTGAGGGCTCCTGCCTGCACTCACCCTGCCTCTGGGAGCTCCCAGAAGTGCTGTACAGAAACCTCTGCTTCCCCTGGGTCTCAACAGTGTAGAGCTGGGACTGTACGGCAGCACACTCAAGATACTATACCCTACACAACGACAGCTCATTCAGCCTCCTCACCCCCTTGGGAAACACTGCACATAGAGAAGTTTGGCAGCAGGCACCAACTGGTTTGGGGTCTCAGCAGGACTCCACTGAGCAAGATAGATACCATTACTCTCAGCAAGGTCATATGTTGTCTACACAGGTCTTTAATATGTCCTATGACAGAACAGTAATCCACTTGCAGCTATATGCTGAAATGTTCTATCGCTCTATTACAGGCCAGAGTATGTATTCATGAAAAGGTGACAACAGACATTCTTATAAACATGAGTTTTACCCTTGATCTTCTAAATCCTGCTCCTCATGCATTCAAGTCTATACCTGTTCAGTAGCTTTATTCACAACCAAGTACATTGTATTTTCACAGTGATTTTCCTTTGCACAGCTGAAGAAAAGCTCACAGACCATTTTCCATGCATGAAAATAACATAGGTACAGTTTTTCCACTGATAATATAAACACTATTCTTTTGTGAATTCAGCCTTAGAGTATTTTGATAGGCAGATAAATAAAGACTTTTACTACAGTCTCTTATTCCCAGGTGGGTGGTATTTTTCTGTAGTGCTATTACCACCTGTATAAATAGAAACACTGCTGCTGGTGTAATTGGGACTGCTGTGGATGTATACACTCAAAGCACAATTGGATAGTTCTTGTTGTTCACCTATAAAATGATAACTGCAGTCACCTGGCATTTGGTAAATAGATTCAGCAACCTCAGTGCTTCAGAACATCTCCCTAATTTGCCACAAATAAAGAACACTGCATAAAACCTGGCATCCCATGTGAAGCATCCTGTAATTGCCAGCAGAAGGGGGAATACAGCATATTTAGACACTAATGTACTTCATCTGCAAATATCCACTAACAATTTTTATTATGAAAGCTTTTAGGCTTGAACAAGAGCACTTCTACAGCACTGTGTTTCTCTGATGAAATTAGGGAGGAGTGTACCCTAGGAAATATACTGATCCAGTATAAAAATATATTTACAGTGCTTTAGCACTCTTTAGACTGTGTATCCACTAGGAAAGTAAAAATTAGGTTTGGCTTGGCTTGGTGTGTGTCCTTTGTAACATAATTAATGGTCTATACTCTCATGTCAATATTTACAAGGAAAATCATTCCAGAATAACAAATGTTGTAGTCCATAAACATGAGCACTGAAGACTATAGAGGAAAATGTGTATTCTTACTTAGATGTATATTCTTAAAAGGAGTTATGTAATGTTTTGCAAAGGTCCACATAAACAAAGACATATGTGCCTATGCATCTAAAGAAGTAGCACTGCATCCCTGATAAACAGTGATAGAGTAGCATCACGATAGTCTTTAGCTATATAATGTCATTAAGGAATGGAATTGTTGATTTTCTATTTTCCCCTCACATCCCTTTAAGGGCAGCAATATCTTTTTGTCATAAAAGCATTAAGAGCAACTAGCTCCTTAAAAGCAGCTAGCATTTAGTCCTACATTTAGAATATCCAATCTTATAATATTATGGGATGTATTTACATTATATGTCAACTCTCAACTTCCATTTCTCCCTCTTCTTTCAAGTTTAGGGATTTATCACAGGATATAATTTCTTATGAGGTTTTGCCTTTTCTGATGGCTCTTTTCTTCACCAACTAAAGTCAAAGATTTGGGATGTAATTCCAGTGTGCTGTTGAAAAGGATAATATGCTTCTGAGATTCAAATACTATTTTTTACTTTGACTGAGCAAAATACATCAATTTTTCAGTGTTATGACCCATCAATAAATTCCCCCAAAAGTGACATTTTAACTGATTACACTCTTACAGTCTTCATGTCACTGTGGATATTAATACTCAAAATTAAGAAGCTTGATTGCCATCTCTTCATCATACTTACAAGTTTACTGAACTTATTAAAAATATATTAAAATGAATGTAATCTTAAAAGTGATTAAAGCAGTTTCACACAAAGAGAAAGACACTTGAAACATCAATTCTGCCTGTGTGTTTACATCTAACATGATTGAGAGTGTTTATAATTCAGCATTTTCATTATGTAACAATTCATTTTCTCTTTTAGAAATGCAAATCTTAAATTTATAGTATTTTCTTTTCGGTGTTAATTGCAAAGATAAATCTGGTGTAGTTTTAGCAAAATACAATTTATCAAAGGGCAAATATGAACAGAAGATTTTTCATTAACTTTAGTGGATTGAATTGCATCCTATGACCTTGTCAGGTAGAAGTAAAAAAAAAAAAAAAAAGGCAAAACCTATTTTTCTTCTTTTAGCTAGCCCTAGAAATGTGACATAACAATAGTATTACAATATTCTTAGTACCTACTGTGACTCCTCTTTTTACATTGTTTACAAATACTACAGTTGGAACACAGAATATTTTATCCAAGTAACAAATTTAATTTGATGTTGTCCTTATGCAACCTGGAAATAGAAATTAATAGACAGATAATCTAAGGCAGGGAATTCTGTTTTATGTCCGCTGTCTAGTTATATTAGTCATTATCTCACACTGTTATTTTCCAATAGAACTGATTTCTAAAGTAGTTACTCGGAGAAATATTTGCAATATTTCCAACTAAACAAGTTTCCACCAGTGACATGTTTTAGCTGTCCTTCTCTGGTCTAAATATCTGTTCATTTTCATAGGTAGCAAATCCTCTCTTTCTATGAGAAACAAGACATTTCTGTACCAATACCAAAATTCTTCAAATGAAATGATAAATGCCTTACTGCATGTATCTCTAGGTATGTGTATTTTAAAAGATTAAATCCCAGACATTTATCCCTTCTGCATCTAAATGAATCTCCACAACTTCCTGCTTTGAAAAGCAAAGAGGTCAGAATGACCTGTTTCCCAAGGATTAGCTCTAGTTCATCTGTTACAAACACAGACAAAGATTGTACTTTAATTTCTAAGTTTTTCTTCTCTGAACTAAGACTTATATATGCAATTGTTTAACATGTGAGGCTAGGGCAGTGCTTGAATTCTGCACATACCACATGAATTGCCCATAGGGAAGGGAAATCTTCTTGGCTTAGAGACCCTTGGGATCAGGGTCCCTCACACACAGTGGATTTCTCCATTAACTTACATACTTCTTCATCAGCTTAAGTACTCCTATCAGATGAGCAAATTTTGTTTCCCACAGTTTTAACCTGCTCACACTATATGATTTGTATAGCTGTTCCCACTTGACCTTATTACTAGACTGGATTTTTCCCAGCCTTAACAGTCTATCTCCAACTACACAACAGCATTCACCAGGTCTAAAGTTTTCTAGGCAAACTCCTAAGAGGACGATTTGACTGAGTAGATAGATGAAAGCAAACCTTAGTATGTTGACCCTATGCTTAGAGATCCTTTCTTTTATTTCAGAGAGTGTTCAAGCCCCTGATAAGGTTCAGCATGGCAGCCAAAGCATTCAGTAGCTATTGTTCCCTAATCATTGTGCGCTAGGAATCAGTGACATTCAGTTTTCATTATAGGCACTGATGAACACATGGCAAATACCCAGCTAAGGAGTTTAGGTATCTCAGCCACGAGTCTACAACCACCAGTAAACCAATCAGGCAAAGCCCATGCATGTGAAGAATTAGCAATGTGACTTACAGAATTAGCAATGCGAGTTACAGAATGGATCTAGCAGGAGATGCAGATCAGAGGCAAAAGGCATATAACGACACAAGTAGCTGAAGAGAGCCTGGCTGTGGGCATATATGAACATTCTATATAAACTTGTTCTATACAAACTTGTATATCATTGTGCTATGTGCCATTACGTGTTGTTGTCATGCCATATGGCATGTAGCAAAGATGAAGCTGATAGTGGAATATTATAGGAAAATAAAATTCAGACAAAGTGAGGAAAGCTACATTTTAAAAAGCCAGAATCACTTTCTTTAAAGACATGACAAGAATGAAAGAAAACACTAGATGTAGTAACTCCTGAGTGTATTTGGAGAAGCCTCATTTAATTCAGTGACAATGTCAAGCAAGATTTCAGAAGAGGCAATTAGAGAGGAGGGAGTAAGACACGTGACATGAGAGTCTGGCATGCAGTAAAGTACATGAGTTTTCCTTCAATATCATTCTCTGTGGTGGTGCCTGGGAAAATATTTGTTGACATTTAATTTTGGCTGCCTTTTATTTATATTCCACTTTGTATAGAATAAATGCCCTTAAAATGCCTCAATACACAAAGCTGCCAGCAATTATTTGCATGGACACAGGCACAGATTGGAACTATCCAGAAGAGAATTGTAAAAGTATTATCCACAATCCCCTACAGCTAGACCTAGCTAAACTAAAATATATATTACTCAAGAATTCCAAGATAATGCATGTTTCTTTTTATAATCTAATCCATTTTAATAATTTAGAATGAACTAGCCCAACATTATGTAAAATTTGTTTTAATTTGAAGCTCTTTTAGCCACAAAAGTCAGCTCTTGCACACTGCTTTGAACTACCTGACCAATTTCTAAAAAGTGATTGATGCATGCCTGTTCTTTATAATATAGGTTTTGTAACATAGTGTATCTCTAAAAGGTTCTTTGCTATTTATCTGCCAAGTGTATTGTTACATGTATAACTGAACACAGAAATTTATGGAAAATTGTCCTTTATTGTAAATCATTATGATCCATTTACTTTAATATAATCTCATATCAGGGTAATGGAAAAATATCCTCCCTCTTCACTTAAATATATGGTAAAGGTAATATTTAATAATATTTATTAAAGGTATTTCATTCACTACACAGACAATGCACCAGGAAAAAGAAGAGAAATCCACTCAGTAGAAGTGAAATCTCCCCAGGAAGTATATTAATATTGTTACCACATATTACAAACTGAAAATGTTGTGTTAACAAATACTCAAGGTGATTCAAGGATCACAGCAGGAGTAAGAGTGCCTTATTTCACCTTGGAGTTTTTGAATTGTCAGAGGCTAGACAATGAAAAATATGGCAGATGGAAGTGATTTAAATAGCTTCACAGTTTGTTTTCATAGAAAGCCTCACTAGTAGTACATGCTTAAACTCTGTGATAATGGAGTCAAGCACAGCATTCACTAAACCACTTTACCTAGGGATTTGGCCATCATCAGAAAATAAAGATATGTACAGTGGCATTAAGAGGTACCCTACTGGATAATGAAGAAACACAGACACAAAAAAGAAGAAAGAAAAGCAGCTCAGAAGTATTTATTGTTAGTGGGTTTAAAAGGCCATACTAGAACTGACAAAGGAGTTAAAAAAAAAAAAAGTAGATGTGGACCACTAGACTCTAGTAGATCTCTAGACTGCTATAGGAAAGATGTCTGAGATCACCCAGTATTATATTCAGAAAAAACAATCCTAAAGAAGACTTCTCATCAATCCTGAAAATCAGGGAAAAAAGAAATAGAAAGGGTCTGAGTTGACAATTAGATGTGGAAGATAAAGTATCAGAAAATATTAAGAGAGCATTCAGCTGGAGGGTATAGTCATCTAAATACAGGTGTTAAGTTAGGTGTCTAAGCTGCCATAGTCAGTGAAATGCATTCAGCTTTAAATCCGACATTTACAACTCAGCAGGCTAAAAGGGTCCCTGTAATTAGATTGTGTATATTACTAGATTTGTATTGGGAGAACTCTGAAATCAGATTGTCTATATTACAAGATTTCTATTGGGAGAACAGACACGTAGGTGTATTTATTACTCAAATCACCTACATTTAGGAAATTAATTCCAGTTGAAATCTTTCAGAAAGAGTTTTGTAATATATTACAAGGTAGATATAAGCAGGGAATAGCTACAGCCCAGACATGAGTCCAACAGGATGGTGAAAGAAGACATGTTCAAACTGACCCAGCACTAAAAAAAACCATTTAGTTTTATATACAAAAGCATCAGGCATGCAAGACCTGAATATTTACATGTTTGTGTATACATCTGGGTAATCATTTGTACCTCAGGAATACGACAGATTTTATCCTTCAAGTTGGGTCGCCTATATTCACTAAGCAAAAAGATTATACTTCTAAGAGATTCTGATGACCATGAACCAAGAACAATTTAGGCCCACAAATGTAAATGCTTGTGTTCTTTGATTAACACTTTTAAGCTTTGATGCATCATTACGAAAAGTTACAGCAGAAGATCTACCAGAAAATGATTTCATATGTCTGTGACAAAATCCTCAGCTGGTTCAGTAGTAAAAGCAGTATTCATAAATATGTTCTAAATGTTTTTATCAGCAAAACAGGGCAATGCTCAGATGTTTTTCCATCTGGACTGTGAGGAGTTTTCACTTACACACTGTAAAAGACAGGATAACTCAGTGCTTTAAAAATAATTGAAGTTAGATTTGTGTGTGCTTAGAAAAGTGTGAAAGCTTTTATTTTATTTCATATGTCATAAATAAAGCACATATTCTCATGGTTTCTTAATTCCCCTCTTTCTTTGTTCCAGTTGTCACTTCTGCTACATACAAGAACTGTCCAACCTGGAAATTAGATGGAAAGTCTGACAACTCCAAATACAAAACCATGTAGATGTTTTTCACTGAAGATTAAGACTCAGCCAGGAGTATTTGCACAAAACAGGCATATTCAGATTACATTGAACAAATCGATAGCCATGGGGAGGCATATCTTCTTAGAATAATTTCTTCTAAATTTTCTGTTTTTTTAGAGTAAAATTCTAGAGATCAGAGGTAGCTCCCTGAGGATATCATAAGCTTGTGACTACAGATATAAACATAATTTTAAACTACTGCTTTGTCTCTCATTGCTCTCAAAAACTCCTTATCCCATGCCTCCAGTACAAGACAGAGTCAAAGGCTGCCTGTTGGGCCTTTTAGTTCACAGATATTTTACCCTGTTAAATTTCTCCAACCCCACCTCTCTGGCCCTCCACACAGCCCCTGAGGTGTCCTGAGAGCAATCCAACTGGTACAGCTACAAATAATAGGTTTAAGGGTAACAACACAAAGATCTCTATCTATCTCCACACCTAGTCCAAATCACTCTCACCTAGGAGACCCCCTTCTGAGGCAGCCTCATATCACATCCCTACACCTCCTTCCAGCAACACATCCCTCATACAGATCTCAACAGGTCAAGCATCCCCTATGCCCCTCTTCACAACAGGCACTCTTACCCCAAAGGAAGTTTCCCACACCCACATGGTAGATCTTATTTAGGTTTAGCAAAAGTGTTTGAATACCAGGACCTGTGTGCATTATTGTTTTTTGCCTCAGAGTCCTGCTTGCTTCTTTCCTGAGTTTTTGAAATGACCCATCTGTTTTATTACACCGAGGGATTTCTATCAGTTATCAGGAGGGGCCATACCACCATAAGCCTCCCCTGCAATGAACAGTAATCAAATACCTATCACAGTGATCCAACTAGGACTTCTTTTCATTTTAGATAAGTTATGGGATCAGCAGTGCCAGTTACTATCCACAGTCATAGCAGCAACTCTGCTGAAATGAGTAGTAAGCTGTCCTTTGGAAGCATTTCACAAGCGTTTCAAAGAAGGCTAGGGACTGGGGTTTGTCAAAAGGCACTGTCCAGCAGTTGGACTTAGTTTTCCACACAGGGTATTAAGTCACCATCCCCAAGGTTGCCAGCAGCTAGGTCTCTCCTCCTTCTAAAACAGGCCTACCACTCATTTTTGGTCCATGCTCCTCCACACACCTCCTGGTGCTGAATGAGCACTCTTTGTTTATAGATGCTTGAATTTTGCCTGTACGCCTTCTTTCCCTAATGAACATGCCCAGCCTGTGGCACAGAGGGAAATCTCTGCTGGTTTTATCCAGAAAGATTTGGAGGGATTCTAGGTGGTTCCTCTAAGGAAGAGGCATCCTGTGTGTCACCTCTCTGTGGCCAGCCTGTGCCTAGGCTCCCAATCTGGTACATGTATGTATATGGAGCCTGACTGACATGCACAATCCACAATAAGACAGCTTATTTTATATGCAAATACCTATTCTTGTTTTTCAGTATTTTAATGGTGAAAAAAACACCCCAAGTTTAAATCTGGTAGGTGTTTGGAAGGTGTGAGAGAGAGGAGACTATACCCCTTGATCCAGGCAGGAGCACAGGTGATTTGTGCCTTACAGCTCTACATACCATGCCAGTGTATCTTAAAATAGGGGAATGCATGGTCTTTCCTGGTTAATGACAGAGTCTAAACCCAAGAATATTACAGATCTCCTTGCTCTTTAGTGGAGCTGGAATAGCTTCCCACAGGGACTGAGGTGTGCTGATCCTCATGATGTTTTCTATGCTAGCATGAAAACAATCTCACCAGTAGCCTCAACGACCTTTAACTTGCCCTGAATGTACACTCAGTAGTTACTATAGAAATTGAGAACCAATGCAGACCAGACAAAGAGTTCATCGGAAGTATGAGGCACTGGGGCACCATGCTAGTTGGCAATTTGCTATTGCAAAGATGCACACAGGTGGGTGCCTTCACACTATGGAAGTTGATATTCTGTGGCGCAAACAAGGTGCTGCTTGTGCTGGGAGGTCTGTGCCAGAACTTCAGGTGACGTGTACTCTGCTAGTGTGGCTGTCAGTGTCGCGCATTAGCTGCCCTGAGGATTTGTGAGGCCATTGATGAGGCCTCCCTTAGAATTATAACAATTCTGGGTCCTCTGCAGTGTATGAGCATGTATCCTGACTGTGGGAATGGACATCCTGCCTCTGGTACCATTCACATTTTCTGAACACCCACAGATACACACACAGCTCTGGACATGGTGGATGCTCATCGGGGTAAATCAGCTGGACTATGCCTCACAGACCTTCACAACAAATGTATTTATTGGTGGATTTGACATGACAACTATCCAAATGAGATTGCCATGCCCAGCTTCCAGGAACTGATGAATGCTTATTCTTGAGCTATTGTTGAGGCCTGGAAATGGGAGGCTGGCTAAAATAATTGCCTGTCAAAAATGAGTCACTTACAGAAGCACAGCATCAGCCACATGCTAGGAGGGAACAGGATTCATCAGAGCCCTGCTATCCACAGGGAGTGCCTGATTTGAGAGCAGCCAACACAGCTTCTTTAAGGTGCAAGACGGGGGTCAACATGTGTGTAGGTGAAGGTGATCTAGTTGATATACCTGGATTTCCAAGTTGTTTATTAAAAATTCTTTCATCAAAAACAAAGAAATTAAGCATGCATAGAAAATTAAACTGCATACAAAACTCAAAATATAGGAATAATGGTCATTTCTCACTGAAGTCACTAGACAAATTCTACATGGATTTGTTCTGGAACTTGTGCTGTTTAAGATACTCAGATTTTATCAGCTTGAGAAGATGAGCAGGGAGATAACAAAATTTGCAGATGATACACAGCTATCTAAGGCTCTAAGAACAAGAACCACCATGATGATTTTTTTTTTATCTTAAGGGGTCATGTGACTGGATAATAAATTCAGTGTAGATAAATGTTAACTGATACACATGGGGAAAACCAATCTTAGCTTCACAGAAAAAATTATGAGCTCTGTACTGACCATTACCACTTGGGAGTAAAACCTTCGTGTTATGATATATAGGTCCATAAAAAACATCAGGTTAGTGTTCTATAGCAGTCAAAAGAGCAAAACAAATGTTAGAAATTATCAGGAAGAGAATAAAGAACAAAACAGGAAACATCATGCTGCAGTATAAATCCATGTTTTGCCCATGCCTTAAATATTGTGTTCAGTTCTACTCTCCTCATCTGCAAAAGGACATACAAGGTTCATAGAAGACCAACAAGGATAATCAAAAGCAGGAAGAGCTTCAATAAGAGGAATAACTGAGTTGACTGGGACTCTTCATTACAGAAAAGAGGTATCTTAGAGGCATATAGTGAAGGTCCACAAAATCCTTAGCAACATAAAGAGGGTAGGCAGGGACCAATTGCTTATTGCCTCTTCCAATACAAAAACTAAGGAGAAACAAGCAATAGCTCAGTTCAAAGCCAAGAAAAGGAGATGGTTCTTCATGCAAGTGGGTGATGCACATGTGGAACTCCTTGTTATCGTGGCTGTGAAAAAATGTACATGGGTTTAAAAAGAAACCAGGCAAGCACTGCATAGATAGGCAAACACCAGACAAATCCTACACAACACCATGACAAACTACAAAGACCTCAGCAAATAACCTGCAGTGATCTGAGCAGTCGCAGGTAGAAGAAGCAGCATCATGTGCATGGTGTGAACAATATAGCCCCTTTTTTGTTCTTATGCTCTGCCCTTGGCTCTCACAGAGAACCACCTGTGGCTGCCTTTCCACCCTTCAGTGAGTGGCCTATTGTTGATTATCCTGCGCTATGGGAGAGAAGAAAGTGGCATTAATGATGCATGCCCAGCACACTCGCCTGAGGCTGCATCTGACACCATCCAGAGCACTGTGGTTCCTGATCTGATCAGATGCTTAGCACTGCAGCATGAGCAGTTGCATCTCTACTTCTTGGGCTTCTCTGAAAACAGTTTAATTTTCAAGTCCATCTGCTCTGCATATACCAGTGTATGTTTGAATATTGGTTCATTAATATGTTAAAGATAGCACCATTAAAATGTCAACCTTTGCTCATACCAGTGCTGTGACATAAGGTGGTTATTGCTTACTCTAAGCAAAAGGGAAGACTGAAGTACTTCAGGAATGCCAATGCACTAACACTTGTTTTCATGCAGTCACTGATTTTTTTCTAGACTGCTGCTTCTGCTCTTTCTTTTAAGCCCTTTGCTAGTGGATAGATCCTTACTGACATATGAATGAAGCATGAACTTCTTTCTGTGATTTTCATGTTCTCTTGATTGTTTCGGACACTTCACCTCTGCTTTCTGTGTGCTAGATTTAATTGGCATTCGACTAGAGTCAGAAAGGTATAGGGTCAGAGCAGCAGATGGCAGCGCCAGATACATCTTCGCGAGAATTGGACATTGCATGTATCCCCAACAAAGCTTTTCTTACTAAAATAAGATATATCTCTTCTCATTTTTAATGCTTTAAATCTTGGCACTAAGCCCAGAGAAAGTTTGGGAGTTTGGGGTATCATCTATATCTATTATTACTCCAGGAGTGTAATAAAAGAACATCTGAGGAGCAGCACAGCAGAGGAGTGATTCATTTTTAACCTAAAGAGTAATGAACTATCACCTTTCCCTGCTCCAGAAAGCAGATTAATATATGTGAAAAATCTTGGTTAAGAAGCTTCTAAAGATGATGCTAATTCATTTCTCTCTTTTTGTGTGTGTGTTGAATAACATTACTTCCTTGCTAACCATTTTGGATAAACAGCAGTGTTGGATCTAGAAACATATCCAGAGTATGAACTTTTTAAAGGACTCCAAGCATGGACACCAGACAAATATAGAAGACATTCTGCTTTACCTCACTGATTTCAGGTACCCCAAAGATGTCCAGAGTCTCACTACAGATTAAAAAAGGGACCAGATCCTCAACCAGCACAGTTCACTTGGCTTCAGTGTGCAAATTCAGATCTATCTGATCACATCAAGCAATCTTAGTCCATCAACTGTTCCATGCAGGTTCAGGTCTCTGATTACTGATATGGTAGGTAGGAGAAAAAAACCCAGTGAACAAGCACATCATGCATAATACCCCAGTATTACCCATGTAGTCTGCAACAACCATTCTCCCCACACCAAAGAGTGGAGCAGATCCAGACCCACTTCTCAGCCACAAAGCCTCAGTATCCTGAGGGCCTTGCATAAGGGGCTGGCATAACTGTGTGCAGTATATGTGCAGCAGCTCGTGTATCAGCCTCCAGCTGACATACGTTTAGTAGGATTCTTTAGACTTGGCAAGCTTTGCCTGGAGATTTTGGACCTTTTATTTTCAGATTTAGCCCAGCAGATTTACCACCAAGAACAAGAAACAGTTTTTACCTCCCAAATTCCAGTTCTGTGGAAACCAGTATCTAAAGTAGTTATTGCTTTACCAATGCCTCGTTGTTTACATCAGAAGTAGCATTTTCTTCTCACCCCATTTCAACTGCTCTTTGGGTACAGTTAATGCCTTAGAAAAGGTGCCAAAAGGGAGTCCTTTCTCTGCTTGAACAAAAATCACTGCTTTTAGCTCTGTTTTATTTCTGTTTTGTCTGCATTTCAGAAGAAGGCCGGCACTTTAAATGGCAATTTGGAATCAGTGTTTCCTGCTGTATTTCTCTTTCAGGCAGTGCTGATGTATGTACATTTTGAAAGGACAATCCTCCTTTGTCTCTCGGGCTGAACATTAAACACTGCCAGAGCATCAGAGCACAGGGCCACTGGGAGGTGAGCAGGGGCTGCCAGCTAGGCAATCTGGAGAAGGCATGATGAAATCCTCTTCTCAACTACACTGCCTGACTACTGACAACCAGAAAATACTTCCTTCATGGAAGCTGCTTGTGGTATTCAGTCATATATCATGTATGCCCTTCTGGAAAGTAATGGCCAAACAACACAATATTAAAGAGCCTTTTAAAATTATAATGGTGCATCTCAGTCACTAAAACATATTGCCCTTTTCTACTCTGAACCTCTTCACTATTCAGTACAAATGCTTGACCACAGCCCCATATTTTACCCTCTATATATACTGATATAACTTATGAATACATTAAAACAGATTATATATATACTTAAAAACACAAGTACAGTCTTGTGGAGAGCACAGTGTATTTTGTTACAGTATGTTTGGAAAGAGGCTTTGAAGTTCTATAAATATGAAAGTCAATGACAAAAGTCTCCTACCAGACAGGTGCGGTAGAGCCAAAGATGCAGCAACCTGGTAACGGGTTCCCAGCTCAGTCTGCCTGGCTTCAGTGAAGATCCACCTCCCCAGTGTGACCCTGGGTTCCTCACCTCTTGAATGACCAGACTGTGGGTCTTAATTTTCCTCAATTTTCACTGCATTAGTACTGATCTGTGCTTCAACCTCTTCCATTCTCAAAAGCAGCATTTCTCACTGCTTTGTCCCTTTCCTCTCAAAGTGTTTATGGACATTATTGACACTGGAAGGTCTCTGTTCCCTCTCCATCCCCTGTAAAGCTCTCACCTCCTTCCTTGTTGGTCTCAGTAGCGTAAAGACTTTCTCATACCCATGGCCAGCTGTTTCTCTGTCTAAAGTAGTCTTCTCCATGGATACATGTGCCCTGGCTGCTGTATGTTGAACGGATTCAGGCAAGGTCTTTGAGTGGGAGTCGGATGCTGCAGCTGCTGTTTGAAGCATCAGCTGGTAACTGTTTTCTCTCTGCAGGCATCAACCTCTGCTGTCAGCCTTGTTCCCCCTGATGACTAAGGATCCAGTGCTGCACACACTAGGTACCAGGAGCTTTATGCACCAGCTGCTTTGGGGAGATAGGAAGCAGGGCGTGAGCAGTGTGGAGCATTTTCTTGCAGATGCAAAGACCAGAGAGCCTACATAAGAGTTTAACACTGGCTATTATTGCCTTTCTTGCGACAGTAGTCTGGCCTTTGAGATATCCTTTGAGGTAGGTATTAAATGAGAAGAGGTTTCACAGCATCTAATTTCAGGCATCTGATTCACTCTCCAGCCCTACCTCCCCTCATTTCTCTTTATTGAGATCAGGCAAAGCACAGCATCCGAGGCTGGGAGCCCACATTGCATGCAGCCGTACCCACGGCAACCCCAAGTGTGAACAGTCTCACAAACAGCATTTCCCAGACATTCACCCTCATCAGTCTCTGCTGCAAATAAGTACTATATTTGTTTAAACATGGGGAACCCAAACAATGCCTAAATGACCTGTATTCGGGACCCTGAATAAACTGCAGCCTGTAAGAGGCAGGTCCCCACAGTACTCCACAGGGCCAAGGATGGTTCCTGCCTGCAATGAGCTCTCTCTTTACCTCTGAGATAAGGAGGGCTGAGAATGACGTCTCTAGAGTTAGTCCTCCTCAAATATGTTTTCCCAGGCAGATTTCAGCTATTGGCAGGTACTCTGCCAAGATCTGCCATGCAACTGGCAAAGGCTGTCAGGGCCCTGGGCGCATCATTCTCCCTCCCCAGGGTATGGTGAATGGGCTCCAGGCCAGCCTGGGAATTGCTCAGCCTCAGCCACCCTTCCAGGAGAGCTCCTGTGAGGAGACAGAGAAGCCTTGGTGAGGGCTGACCCCAGCCTGGGAGAGCTACTTTTGTGTGAGGGCCTCCCACGAGGCCTGGCCTGAGCTACCCCACCCCGCATGGCCCTGTCGGTACCAGGCCCAAGCCCCAGCTCCTGACTCACACCCCTGCCCGGCCTCAGACCCTCCCCATCCCCAGTGAGGTGCCCCATGTCCAGGGCTGGGGCTGCCCCAGTGCCCCATGGCTGCCCTGCTCCTGGCTGGAGTGATGGGATGAGCACTAGCTGCCAGGCCCTGCCCTGACAGACCCCACAGGGAACCCCTATAGCCCCCCAGGAGCTCTGACAGACATTTTGCCCAACTAGGGAAGATTCTGGGAACATCATTACATTGCACACCTCTATATGTGCCCCTGTGCACCTCCAAGAAAGGAATAGCCTTCAGACCAAATGCCTGCAGCCCACGTATGGGCTGTGGCAATTCAACCCCATGACAAAGAGCAGGGGTAGGGGCACGATGAAGAAGCCAAGGGGTTCCTGAGGGTGGCAACCCTAGAGCAGAGGCCTGGCAGGCACAGCGTGCATCACACAGGGGCAACCAACCAAGCGGGTGCAGCCTTTGCATTTCCCAGACATTCTTTTTTCCCTGCTGTTTGCTGCTCTGCCTTGATGTATCATGTTTATAATGTAAACAGCAAGTACATTAAGATAGGGGCCATGTCGTGCTGTGTCTTCTCTCAGAAGTGCAGTAAGGATTTTTCTTTTTTATCAAGTAGTTGTCAGTACTCGTACAAGCAGATCCAAAAGAGACCCCTGACATTTTTTCACTAAGAATAGGGAATGGACTAAGATTTCTGAAGAGCCGATGCAAAAAAAAACCCCTGTGTCTGTTCACACCTCCTGATTAGAAAAATACAGGTTTTACCAACAGATCTATTTGTTTTTCTCATTTAACACATACTATATGTCAAAAGGGCAGACTATGGAACCCAAAGTCCAAATTTTAATACAAAGTACAATTAAATGCACATGCACACAGCCAAAATCCAAAAGGACAGAGCCCACAGGGTCTTCAGGTGCCACATGTTGAGACGTGAAACTGTGAGCTTCTCCTCAGACTTGAACACACTGTAAGTTCATAAGGGCAGGGAGATGACATTGCACTCACCCCATTTTCTTATGTCCAGCTTTAACATAATCTAATGATCATATGAAGTAACCACAATGGTTTATTATTACTTGCTGAAAGGTAAGAACAATTGGATTTGAATGATTATATAAACTGTTGCCAAATAGATTCCATGCAATCTATTTCATATATGCATAATTATACACATACAATGCATAATTATATACATACACAGACACACGCGCATGCCTTAGTGGCATCAGGTAGTAATTAAGAAAGAGGAGATCAGATAACCTTCTCATGCAACTGAATTAAAGTATCCTCAGGAATATGTTTTTTCTTAATACTTTTCAGGCTTATTTATTTTATGTTACTGACTCACTGATAACTATTGTTCTAATTCAGAGCTCAGATTCTCTCCACACCAGTTGGGCAACCAGTGGGATGACAGCCATTCCTTTGGCATCCTTCATTTCTGTAGCTAAAATATAGATGTTCCCCAGCACTTCAGTTGGTTCTTAGCAGCAGCATAAATTAAGCACAAATATCTATTTGATTCCCTTCTCTAAAGTTTCTTGAACCTCCACCTCTTCAGGATGGCCACATGCTGTTCAGAATTGATCCCTAAATCAGAAGCATCCTTCTTTCTCTCCTGCTCACACACTTTCAATGTTAATTTTCAGCAGACTTTCCTCACAAATTTTGGTCTTGAAGGAGCTGTATTTTGAACAGTTCTGTTTTGCTTCCAGCTTTTGCCAAATGATACTACTATAAAACCCATCGCTTTTCTATTTTGTTTAGACTGACTATCAAACATTAGAAAATAAGGGTAAAACACAGAAAATCCACTCAGAAAACAAATGCTAGGAAAGGAAAGGAACAGGAAGAAAGAACCATATAGAGACTCACTCTTCCACGGGGATGAGGCAGAGAAAATGGTCTTTTTGTATCTCTTCATTTGGTACAATATTTTAGATTTCTCTCTGACAGAGCCATATAAAAACCTAAGTCTGCAGTGTCTCAGCTCCAAGCAGCATTTAACTCATTAAAAATCTCCCAAGTAGCTTATGACAAATAAAGGTACCAAACTATTTCTAATTCAAATGCTTTTGAACTCAATAAAACCATAGACTGGCACAAAAGCAGGATGGGCTAATCCTACATATACTACACCTTTGGGTCCTCAGCCACCTTTCTTGAAGAAATGTGTGCCCTAATGTTTCACTACAGACACAAGAGCTCATCAAACATATTCTGTCTCTTAAATAAAACTAAGGACTGTTAAAGAAAGAAGCACTCATATAGTTGGAGACTTCATGCCATCCCAGCCATACTTACTCATTCACTTCCCTAAGGCTTCCAAAACTACTTTTCTCTCTGATAATATTGTATGCTGTTTTCAACAAGATGTCTTTAAAAACTTAAATAGTACTGGTTTTTACTACCCACAGCAAATGACTCTGGCTATAAGCTCTACCTCTAAGTTCCTAACACACTGACATCAGATAATACTTAATTCTCTTCTAGATACTGTTCTTGATGAAACAGTGCACTGTCTAATAAAGTCCAGGCCATAGCAACTCTAGCCAGTGATTCACCTCTACTTAAGTGAAACTATTTATTGGTCATATTGTATCCTATTCCACATGCTCAGTCAAAAAAATGAAGAAATATTGAGGGTTTCCCAATGCACTGACAGACTAGTTTTGAAACTAGATTGTGCTCCTCTTTCTGTAGATAATTAAGGTGCAGAAAATATTGCAAAACCCCCTGCTTTCTTGCAGAGGAATTAAGCTGGGTGGATAACCAGACACTCTCTCACAATACATGCATTGGTGGATTTTAGTGTTTGAGGTGGAACTACAATTTCTATAGAACAGGTAGGATATGGCAGTTCCCAGGGTTTGCTATTCTCCACACAATGCCCTGGTAATGTGAGATTACCCATGACATAAAAGGATGTAACTACTGCAGCTGGGCTTTCGTGAGTATGAAGCGCAGTGAGTCTGTGCTCCCAACGCACAATATTCCCTGATTCTCTACTTACAAGAAGACATGAATAAAGATCCTTTGGTATGAAAGCTCAAAGTACCCTGTGGTAGAATTAGCTTTTCATCATTTTGTAACTGTTGAAAAAAAGAGTAGCAAAGCCATGGTTAAACAACTCAGGGAACAGAACTTAATTTCTAGGTTTTTTTCTAATCTACTAGAAGATTTGTCTCCTGTGTTCGTTTGCACATAATCACAGAATCATAGAATGGTTTGGGTTGGAAGGGACCATAAAGATCATCTAGTTCCAACCCCCCCTGCCATCGGCAGGGACACCTTCCACTAGACCAGGTTGCTCAAAGCCCCGTCCAACCTGGCCTTGAACACTGCCAGGGAGGGGGCATCCACAGCTTCTCTGGGCAACCTGTTCCAGTGCCTCACCACCCTCATGGTAAAGAATTTCTTCCTTCTATCTAATCTAAATCTACCCTCTTTCAGTTTAAAACTGCTACCCCTCATCCTATCCCTACACTCCCTGATGAAGAGTCCCTCCCCATCTTTCCTGTCAGCCCCTTTTAAGTACTGGAAGGCTGCTATAAGATCTCCCCAGAGCCTTCACTTCTCCAGGCTGAACAACCCCAACTCTCTCAGTCCGTCCTCATAAAGGAGGTGCTCCAGCCCCTGATCATCTTCATGGTTCTCCTCTGGACCTGCTCTAAAAGGTCCACGTCTTTCTTACGCTGGGGGCCCTACATCTGGACACAACACTCCAGATGGGGTTTCATAAGAGCAGAGTAGAAGGGGAGAATCACCTCCCTCAACATGCTGGCCACACTGCTCTTGATGCAGCCCAGGACGCAGTTGGCCTTCTGGGCTGTGAGTGCACATTCCTGGCATATAGTCAGTTTTCCATCCACCAATACTCAAGTCCTTCTCTGCAGAGCTGCTCTCAATCCACTCATCACCCAGCCTGTATTTGTGCTTGGGATTGTCCCGACCCATGTGCAGGACTTTGCACTTGGCCTTATTGAACTTCATGAGGTTCACACAGGCCCACCTCTCAAGCCTGTCCAGGTCCCTCTGGATGGCATCCCTTCCCTCCAGAGTGTTGACTGCACCACACAGCTTGGTGTTGGCAAACTTGCTGAGGGTTCACTCAGTCCCACTGTCCATGTCACCAACAAAGATGCTAAACAGCACCGGTCCCAATATTGACCCCAGAGGATCACCAGTTGTCACTGCTCTCCACTGGGACGTCAAACCATTGACTGCAACCCTGCATGCGACCATCCGGTCAACTGAGTGGTCCATCCATCAAATCTACGTCTGTCCAATTTAGAGACAAGGATGTTGTGCAGGACAGTGTCAAATGCTTCACACAAGTCCAGGTAGATGACTTCAGTTGCTTTTTCCTTATCCACCAATGCTGTAACCTTAAGTGACAGTAATAATTCTCACTGCTGTAGATCCTTCCATCTCAAGAGCTCAGAAGACCTTTTCAAATATGAATATGCTGCTTGTCACACAACTCCTGTGGTTCTGAGAAGTCTAGGTATCCCTTAGTATGTCAGCATCAGGCAAACAATATGACTTCCTCAAGACTACACAATGAGCTTGGATAGACCTATGCCTCAGTCACAAGCTAGTTTTTCTTCTATTCTCAAGTATTTTAAGGATTAATTCTGTAAGTCTGGGTAACAGTAATGGTTCAAAAATTATGCTTTTATTGAAAAGATCTTTTAATAAAGAAAAAATTGCCCATTTTTAAGGCATCCAAAACTAAATAATCACAAAATCATTAAAAAAAGAAAAGCTAAAGAATTCCTACATTTCTTACCACAGCTTTTAAAGAATGCAATGAATGTTACATTGATATTTGTAATTATTTAATAATAATTTTTGGGCAGTATTTGACCAACTCACTTGCTCAACTCAAGGGCATTATCAATAGTAGGTGATTCTAATCCTGTGCCAGTTTTACACGTCCTTGAAGAATCAGACCCTCAGATATCAAACAAAGCTGAAAGGTTCATTATTATTAAGCTGATATTTAAAGCCTTTATTGCATGTTGCATTTGTACTGGAAAGGTTAAACTGATCATATTTTCTGAACATCTATGCAATTTTCCTTTTTTTTTTTACAAAAAGCAATTATCTGAGGTTAGTGAAAATCACAAGAGCTTGAGAATGGGGGAAGATAAAAATCAAAAAGTAAAACTCTTGTTGCTGTGACACATTTTTAAGAGGCTTTCTCATACTCACATGATGGGAAGAACACAGGATGTTCAGAATCCAAAGAGGGAGAACTTCTTAGCAGGTATTTTGAGGACAGCTGAGACATATTGTCCGAATAATTCTGGTGAAACTATTTGTGTTTCAGACTCACAAAGAAAACAAATGAAAAAGGACAGTAGTTTCTCAATTCTGTTTTATTCTTCTCTCAAAAGAGAGAATACCAAGACTGTGATTTTATCTCTTTTGATTCACATGGTGTCTATCACAGAGGTAGCTGGACCCTGTGGAAGAACAACAAAATAGAGTAGATAAAGAAACACACTTGCTGAAGAGGCAGATGAAAAGACAAAAAAATGTCTCATTTATTTACTTAGAGCTATAAAAACTTCCAGAAGCACCTCTGTTCTGAATCCCATCTCATGAATTAAAATACCCAGTAATGTGCAATATAAAAAGGACAGCTCATCACAATTCAGCACATAAATATTCAACAGTTATCATGAGGAAAAATAAGCTGAAGGCTGTTCATCTCTCAATCCAGTCTTCCCTAAGAGCCTGGAGAAAAGACAAATTTTGAAGGTTAAAAAGACAGACTAAAAAAATCTCAGAAAATGGTGGTAACAACACCAAAGTCAAGGATACCACATAGCGTGAAGCATTCAGAAGGTCTTGCTCAGCATGGCACTTAAGCATACGCTTAGTGGTGAATGAGGGGATGATCATATGGAGTATTCAGAGTCAGTCATCTGTCTAAGTGCCTCAGGTGTTGCTCCTGAATGGATGCTTGGTCACAGTGTGGAACTTGAATTTAAGGTATGCTGCTCCTCTCTTGGTCAGCTCTCAGTGCAAGGGACAAAGGAACCTCTAATGAGGATGAGACATAGATTTTTATCCTGTGTGTGCTACATAGTCTCTTTGATATAGAAGAAGGTGCCTGAAAATTTAAATGCCAAGAACTTCCTACTCTGAAAGCAAAAATTGTTACCTTCTGATCCCAAGTCACCATTGCTGAGAAAAAATAATTTATAATTGTGTTGGTACTTTCTGCAATCCATTTCAGTGGTAATTCTGACTAACCAAAATGTGAGTTATTCTAGTTTATCAACATAAATGTAACAGTCACCAGTTCTGATGATATCCGATGATGACTTTTCTCTACAAATGCTTGCTGCTAGTGGACAAACAGGAGAAATATGTATTGGAAGGCAGTACCAGGTCAGCCACATATCTTATTAAGCAGCCCATTTCTGAGATCAGCTAATCTTAGATGCTCGTAAGGAAGAGCTATAACTTTAATAATGTGAATTGTATAGAAAAAAATATTAATTCCACAATATATTTCCCAGTTTGGCTTGGATTCCAAGGTCTGACAATTATGTTTCTATCTCAATGTAATTATAGCGGTTTCTATTTATTACCCATACCTATATCTCAACCTTTTGGAAATCCTGCTAAATAACAGGAAGAAATAATATCCAGTTCACTGTAGCTCAGTATTATTAGTTTTGGCAGTTTCTAGGCACTGTTATCACCTCTGCATGGAGGTGAACACTGATCCTGATTCCCTTCATTGCTCTGAGCAGTTGTGACCTGGCTGTCCCACTAAGCAAGAGGAAAATTTAGAGAGCAAACACAGCAGTCATCAGCATGGCTGATAATTTTTGCCTTTGCCCAAATAGTTTTTGGTTTGAGTGCACAATTAGTTGGCTTCTCACTCCACTGACGTCCAAACAAATATTTCATGTTGTTGTTTTGCTAAACATCATGAAAATGCACAGGTTTCTTCTCCATAGCATGTAATCCAAACAGATCAGGACAATAGCATGAAGGTACTTTGTACCGACTTTAACAAGATCGGTTACCTTCCACTGACTTTTTTGATTAATATTGTCAAATCAGTGGAGAGGCAGTCATTTTAGAGTTAGCATAAGCTAGAAGAATACCATGCTCTGTGGCATCATATCTGCCAAAGCTGCAGGAGGAGGTATTCTCTATTGGTATAGGAGGCAAAGTCTGAGCCATGTGAGTGTTATCCTCATGGAGGGAAGGCATTAGTATTAACATTCCTTCATGGTTTATCCTTGAAGATAAAGATTAGCTTTCTACTAACATTAGAATTTACTTCATCCGGGGTTTAATGAAGAAGTTCCTGAAAGAGCGCAATAAAGCTGTGCTTACAAGGCCTGTGCCACTGCCAAAACATCACCTTCTCAAATTCTGACTGCCCAAGTCTTAGTGTTTGAAAGATCAGAGCAGCTTTTTACCAATACAAATTTATCTGTTCAGTTTCTGCCATAAGAAAACTCCAGTAAAGTCTATACTACCCCTGGCTGGCATAATCCCAATGGTGAATTTGTCCCAGTCTCTTTAAGATCGTATTCCCTCTGTTTAATTTCACTTGCACTCAAATATCTGTGGAAATTATTTCATCAATCCACTTTTATCTCGCATGCTATTTAAGAAAATAACGTAGGTCAACGGTCAGATAAATTTGAGCAAAAAATTAGAAATATGATCCTTTTCTTCCCCCTTTCCTTTTCAGTTTCATTTTGGAACTGAATGTTACCAATCCTTGGAAGGATGCCAAAATTCAATATTGTGCTGATGGGAACATGAATAATGTATAAAGAGACACTTCAAACAGTGTATAAAATCTGAGGCATAAAATGTCTAACAAGGCTAAACCAAAGGCTTTGTAAAAGTTACAGCAGAACCAATTGGCCAAGTAGTCTTAAGGCTGTCCCATCCCATTCAACTACAGATGTCAAAAACTGACAGGTCAAGATTTCTTTGCTAGAAAATTGGTATGACCCCAGTAAATCAGAGGATGACATTAAAGACTTTAGAGACAGAAAAAGCAGCCATTAATAAAGATCATACATACAAAGATATTCCAAAGTTATACATATATATATATAATTATTTAATTATTTCCCCCCCCTCAAAAAAAAAAAATCTATGTTGTGTTGTGAGTCCCAAAAGCAAGAGGACATAAAATGATGGTAAAACTCCTGGGTAAAGCTAGTTATTTCCTGCAAAACTCTTTTTTTTGTTTGGGTTTTTTTTCCTTAATATGTTGAGTACCAGATCCACACTCAACACTGTACAGAGAACAGAGGTTGTTCCTTCTCTTTAGCTCCTTACTCCCTTCTGCAGACAAACATGAAAATGAAAATGCTACACCCCCAGAGTTATGGGTGAATGGATGTATACTTTATGCAAAGTCTTTCAATATGATATGTTTTAAATCTGTTCAGCCATCCATATATGAATTGGTAAGGGAGCATCTACGTTTAAAATTCAGGATCCAGTTTAGAGAAATAATAAAGATATCCCAAATAATACTTCTTTCTTTTTTCCTTTTCTTTTTTTTTTTTCTTTCCACACAGAGGGTGGAAATTCTCCAAATACAAAAATTTATCTTATTGATATGCTTCAGGAAAAATTATAGACTATCTAATTCATGAAACACATTGGTGACATTCACACTTTGCCCTTTGGACTAAATATGCCAGGATGACAGCTTTTCATCAGACTTCCTGAGACAAAATTGTGCATTGTTCCCTGTGAATTAGAGCCCTGGTGTGAGACAAACAGTCAGAGAGGAACATGGGGACTGTGAATGTGAAATTGAGCCTGCCTCCTCCAGAGCTCAGACTCACTCCCACAGAAGATTAAGAAATGGAAAAAAAAAAAAAAAAAAAAGGGGGGGGGGACTCCAAAACCCCAATAATGCTCCTATTGTAAAGCAATGATGCTTTATGTATATATACACACACACACACCGATCAGCACAGGTGAGTTAATTTAAGGACTGACCAAACTTATCATTACATAGTCTAGTAGTAACTTACTAGCCAGATAAAGGGAAAACCAAGGGAAAATTTGCTTCATTGGAATGTCTGAAGCACATTATTTCCTGGGGCTATCTTTTCTATGGCACAACATATTGCAGCATCTCTGTCTGAAGGTTGTGTCCAAAGGCAGAGTATAGCCCTAAATCCAAGTGATATTATAAATATCATGGCCCTTCACAAGATATCACTCAGAGGAAACAGACAGAAGAAAAATTCAGTAATGTAAAAATGTGAGTTGCAGAACATGTTCTGATGATGGAGGAAGGCAACAAATTAGGAACCTACGTAGTAATAACTGTGAGCAAGATTGAACATCCTCAAATGATTGTATCATCATATTCACAGAGCTGTCATCGAGGGTCAGGAGCTGTTTCCTTTATAAACAGTGTCACTCACTATTTCACTATTCAGCTGTTTTCAGTCATTGTAGGCTGAAACTTGGCATTCACATAATCAGCTCAAATGCAAATCTGTCTCTAAAAATGACTTAAATGGGTTAGGCCAAATTTAGTACTGGAGCAGTAAAAATAATGATTTAGGTATGGTTACATATTGGCTGACAATAGTAATATCACTGCTAACCAAATGAAAATTCAAAAGTTTTAAAATATAGCAGCCAAAAAGTGCAGAAGACTGACAAAACCTTCCACATCTCAATGCATATTAATCAAAAAAAAAAAAAAAAGAAAAAGAAGCACAAGTTTGTTCCTTCCCCCACATAGTAAAAATAAGTCTACCAATTACATCAGAATTGACATCAAACTGCCATTTTCCTCATGTAAAGCAATGGCCAAAACTCATAGGATTATGGCATAACTGAAGCTGTAAGAGACCTCTGGAGGACACCTAGTCCAGCCTCACTTGAAGCAGGGCCCATGTTAAGTGCAGACAAGGACCTCCGCTCAAGAGAGTGTATTACATACCAATTCAGATATTATTCAATGTGACAAAACGGAGCCTAAAGCAAGAGAACAAGTGAAGACCAGCCTTTGAGCATTCTTGCTTTTGACATTGAGGAGGTCCACTCAAACAAAATAGGCTCTAAGCTCCCAGTGTTTCAGCATCTGGTTTTTATAGCAACTTAGTCTGCTGCTGGCTTCCAAAACATCCAAACTTTAGGTCTAAGCCTTCTCTCATTTATGCCAAGGTAAATTTACATTTGATACAGTGCAGCTGTGAGTGCAACTAAAGTATGTGACATCTGAATCAAATGCAGTTGTTTCCTTTTCCTTTCAGCTGAATCTCAGTTAAGTCTTTATTCTCTAAACTGCCCCTTTCCCATATGTGCTTTTGAAAAGCCTTTATGCAGGATGACAGAAGAAAGCCATTGTCAAGATTTCTTGTAAGATCCTCACCTCTCTTCCACCCTTGTTTTCAATTCCTTTCTGGCTGAAAATAACAAGCATGTGAAAATATTTACCACATCAGGAATTGCATTTGATTCAGATCTTCACAGAGATCTTAATGTTGGAACAATTAATTATAGTAAATCAAACTTCACAAGTTTAAAAACTCTTCTTTTAACTGCAAGTGCTCACTTCCATGGCTCTTTCTCACCACTTTTTCAAGCACTTTGTAACACCATGGGGAGAAAAAATAGGGTGAGTTTTTTTCCATTATTACAGTAAGTACTGAATGCACAGACTTCATGAATCACCTCACCGCACAGCCACTGGATTCCCATGAAATATGAAAGAAGATCCCCAAGATAGGAAAGAAGGAAAAAAGAATGGCATCATTGTCAAAAAAATATAAGTGGAAACAGCTAACATGTATGAGCAGACCCCATGCATCTTTGAATATGAAGATTTGTTTCTCCAGAGTTACAGAGCCTGTGACAAATGACCACCATGATTAATTACTCATTTTCAGCCAAGCACAAAACTTGAGTCATAATTTGTTATAAAGGAATAGTCCCATAGAATACTTACTCAGCTGTGAAAGGACTAGGTTTGTCATCACTTGAGACAACAGCCAAACAGAATAATATAAATGGATTGAAAGGCAAATTGATTTTTCATATTGGCAGATTGTCCTTTCACCAGTATCCTCCACATACATCAACTGGTGTCATATCTGATATATTGATAGCAGGGTCATTGTTGTCCACGTTTGTTAGTTTCCACAAGTAAGATTCTGTCTTACTAAATAGTGTCAATAAGAGTTGTTAGGATTTAAAAAGTCTTGCCTTCGGTGTTAAACTTTTATTCAAGCTCTGATCTGAATGTTTATGCCATGCATTGTTTTTCAAAAACTAAATTATATTTAGCTCTGTTGTGAGCGACGTAATTTTGACTCACCCATGCTTTTAAGAGATGGTTCCACCAAATGTTTGAAATAATATCATGTATTAATTTCTCAGCTGGGTTTAAAGTGTGTCTATTCAAGCAAATAGCCACAGCAAGGCAAAAGTTGGAAGGATCATTTCGGAGCTGGGCCAGTAATTACCTTCCAGTCACCTTCTGAAGATGAATGAGTTTTGCACAGTTCTGTTGATACAAACAAACCACAGAAAATATATAAGGTAAATATCAAGCTCCTAATGGTAAATGGTCCAAATTCAATAACAAAATCTCACATTATTACAACATCTTCAGGAGGGTACTACATTTGCTTAAAGGCTCTATATCACTTCTTAAGATTTCCTTTCCTCATAACAAAAAGTCCTATTTGAATAAGCAAATAGACCCTTCTCTGACACCAAGATATTACAGTGGAAAGCATGAAACATATTTGAAAGAAGGAAACTAGCACTTTGGCCTTATTTCCAGACCATTTTCCAGCTGACATTAATCCTAAGGTTTTTGGTGTAGGCTTGCATTCATTTCAGGGTCACATTCTCAATGTTTATTCAGACTGTATCCCTTGGCTTTGGCCATTCATTTTCTGTTTCTCTGTGGCACCTTCTATTTCTTCTGCTTGTCCCACACAAACAAATATGCACAAAATCACTAAACAATACTCAGAAAAATCTCCTTGATTTAAATGGTTATGGGTGCTTATTTTTAGGTTGAAGGCTGCAAACAACTGTTTTGGTTAATGGATTCAAAAGAAACTCGACTCTTATGTTTATCAGCAACGTAGGAAGCAGTTACATTTTCTTCAACAGAAGCTAGCTAAACAGCTTTGCAGATACAAATTATGCTTTAAAAATATGTGAGCATTTGCCCAATGGAAGCTTTAGCCACCTTTCAAACTGATCACTTTAATCCATTTTTAAATCTCAGTCTTTCTCTTTGTCTAGTGGTAGACAACGGGCCTGTTGAGCATTTTGTATACCCATGCTTTAAGGAAGCATCCAGAGTTGGACCAGCTGATCTTTAAAGGCCCCTTCCAATCTAAATCATCAATCTAATCCATTCTATGATTCTTTGAAGCCAAACTATATAATGACAAAAAGTACAGTGTTATTAGATCTTGATTAAACACTTAAGAGAAAAGTATTGCAAAAAATATAGACATGGTCTCTGGTTTTCAATGCACTGTTTTAAGGAAGCATTTTGATACTTCTCATGAAAGATTAAACAAAATTTTCCTTTATCTCTAGTTTTTCCTAGTTGGTTTACTAGACAAATCCCAGCTATGTCTTACGAAGTGGTGTAGAACATCTGTACAGCAGCTTTCTATTGGCTTTGTATCTCTATTTATTAACGTTTTTTGTAGTTTGTGTGGTTGAGAAATTGCTGCAAACTAGGTTGCAAGTCCAGCCAGGCTTCTGCTTCATGTCTGCAGTTCTTTTCACGTCAAATACATATGAAGTGTTGGACATTTGTCTCTGAGTGGGAGCTAACAGCAACAACTCTAGACAAGTGTGAGAGTGGAATTAGAAATTGCCAGTTGCATGATATCCTCATTATATCTCTATATGAAATTCTTCATGGCTGATATTCTGAAATGAGTAGATTGGCTATGGAAGAACAAGCTAGAAATTGGTTGCTTCCCATGTCACGAACTGTCTGCAACTTCACTGACAACACTTCAACAGAGAAGCGTTGCCCATGTTAACATGAACTTTACCTCCACACGACACTGGCAGAAGGTTTCAGATGACTGCAGCATACCAGGATCATGCGATACTGTGGGTCTCATAACAGTATGGATTACCCTGAGCTTTCTGCAGATGGATGTGGCCTGCCAGTGTCAAGGGGGAGAAAGGTTTTATGCAATCCATAGGGTTGGTTAGATGGGAGCCATAAATTTCAGCTGGAACTTCTAGAAAATTGGCCTCAAATTTTCCACTCTGTTGGGAGATTATAGCCTAAAGAGAAGGTTGTTTCATCTACTATTCATTAATATGGTAATAGTCCACTTAAGAATAACCCCAGTTCAGTTTGTTTCATATTTAAATTTTGTTCATCCCAGGTATGAGTTTAGAGTGGTGTGTAGATTGACATACAACATTTTAAGCTGTCCTCTAGGTAAAATAAATTACAAAAGCAGGTGTTACAAGAAGTAAAACTAATAGCATACAGATTTTGAGATTCACTTGTCTGAAACGCAAAGGCCACCTTCTGTTAGATCAATTTCATCATTCATTGAGACTAGTATTACTGAAGATTTACACAAGTGTGACTAGGAACAAAATCCATTCCCTGATTTTTCATATCAATTAGTGAAAAGTAGATAAAAAGAAATTTCTTATCTATGCCACTGGTTCCCAGATCAGCTTTCTGTAAATGCCAAGCATCCCATTTATTTTATCACTAACTATAAAATATCTGCACAGAGCTCTGGAGGATAGAAATCCTTCACAGTATCTTGTCACCACAGAGTTTAATATCCTCTGATGTGTTTTCCTTGCTCAGATAATATTTTTGCATCCCTTTAGGCTCAAATAACACACAGGAAAGACATTTGTCTTTACTTCCACAGACAAAGAACCCAAATCAGCTTAATTTGCTTGCAACATAACTATGTTTAATGAACTAGCATATTCCCATTTCCAGAATCCATCAGAAAGTCTATCCAAATCAGACTTCCTCCATTATTCTATATTTCAGTTAAATGGGGACTCCACCTAGACCCCAAATTAGAGTATCAGTCCCTTTCATGACCCTTCAGTTTCCTCAGATAATTACTCTGCATCTTTGCATTAGTGACTCACAGGCCTATGTGTGAGACAGGGTAAGTCTGGATCCAAATCAGCTGCACGAGCATTTTGAGGATGGGGGAGAGATAGTTATTCAGTGAATGCAATAAATTCTCCAAAATCATTATATTAGGCAATAATTGGTTCAAAAAAAAATTTCTTTAACAAGTTTAGGCAAGCATGTCCTTTTGACAATTTCAAAACAATCTTTTATTGCAAAATTTAATATCAGTATTCTAACAAAAAAGTAATTCATCCTTGTTTGAGACATTTGTTTGTTCACTTGTTTTCAGATTGTTGATTCTTTACCTTTTTAATATTTGGAGGAGAAAGGAAAACAAGACAGCACAGTTTTACTCTAAGGTTTCTTCAGGCTATTATGAGAGAGACAATACTGAACTCAGCAGGCCAGTTTTCTACTTGATCCCCTATGGCATGTCTGATATTAAGACTTTTCCCATCATTAGTACTGAGAAACTCTTTAAAAACTGAAAATGGAAGAAAAACAGCCTCTCTGCTGTGTTATATTTGAGACAGAGAAGCATCAGCCACAGAGGGACCAGAAAGGCAGCCAGGGTTTTACCTCTATATCCAGAATGAGGAAGAGTGACATACAGAGATAAAATACTTGTACTTGCTGCAAGTCAGCATGGCCCTCCATGCTATAGGGTACCTCTAGGGAAGGTGCAGCTGTGGGAGCCTCAGGAACTAGCCTGACTTTGGGAGACAGGTAATGGTACTCAGATGGAGACCCTGTCACCATGAAGTCCCGAGTGATGAGTTTTCCTTTAAATAAAGTAACAGATTCTTTCTTTTTCAAGATGCAGTTAACTAAAATTGATGTTGTCTACATTCATGCTGAGAAAGATCATACATAGAGTCATGCAAATACCAAAGTCTAAAGTTAAGACAATTAAAATTTAAGCTCACATTCAGCAGTCTTTGTGTATAGATCCATTACATGAAGTTTAGTCACACAGAGTTCATGGTCAGCATGTTCTGCTGCCTTTCAGATGAGGAGAGTGTGGCTTGTCTCCTGCTTGATAAGTCCTGTAATACTCTTTTCAGCTGCTCACACCTGATCTTTCAGGATTGTTTTTTTCCTTTTTACCTCTTCAGTTAGCCAGAATACTGTAAACATTTCAGAATCTCTGCAGGCATTTGAGTCCCCAATATGTTGCTTATGCCAGTCAAGAAAGAATAACACTGCCTGCACCTTTATTGTTAAAATGAACCTTATGCACCTTCTTTTTGCTGTTTTATAGTTAGCAGCTAACTCTGGCAACACATTAGCAGCATGTACCTAATGATGGAATGAGGACTCTGAGTGGATGAATAACTGGCATAATGTGAGGTATGCCAGAACTGGAGTAGGTATCCACAGGCCAGACCTAGCACTTGGTATTGCCCCTAACTCAGTTCAGAATAATCTATGAAACACTTCCAGGATCACAGCCTTGTGAATAAGGATACGCTTAGTGATCTTACACACATGGTTATCTACAACCCCCTCCATGGCTTTCCCAACCTCAGGCATATGACCTGCTGGGCAACAGCAGATTAGGATAGCAGGGTTTCAGAGTGCAGTCAAAGGACTTTGCCCTGTTAGTGAAGTACCTCTCGTTTTGGTATCTGTGCTGAAGGACTGGAGCAAGCTCATCATACAATGTCAAGAACATGACTTTCCACACTCAAATGTTCTACTTCTTGTTATTTAAGTCACCACTACAATGTGATCCTGCCACTCAGGAGTTATTTGCTGTTCTCAAAAATGTCACTCAGTGAAATGCAACAACCTGCCAGTCCTCTGAAGCATTTGTCCTATCCATCCATCTCCCTCAAAAATTCTTGTCTACACTTCAGCACACACATCAGTCGAATTTCTAATCAGGAGTAATTTCAATTTCTGAATACACAGGGAAAAGATAGCCAATCTACAAGACAGATGCAGAATTCCCTCAAGGATCCATAAGTAAAAAGAAACACATGAAGACATTGAAGCGTGTACATAGCTAGAGATTATGATGTAGAAAGCATTATGAGATGCACAATAGAAATCTGGGGAACCTGACCCAGAGATCTGGTACTTTGCTGAACTCTCATGATGCTACGCAAAAATGCTCCAGAGGGAGTCATGTAAATAGTACAGGTAAGCACAGGGAAAAGTCTACAATGTGAAAATCAGCAACATCAAAATCTGAAATTCAGATTTATGCTATAATCAATAGGAGGAAACAGGTAATTGCAGAAAACCACTCCTCTCAAACTGACGCTCCTACAGAAGACCAGATCTGTCATGCTCTAGAAGTGATGTAGGCATGTTATAGCCTTCCAAAGTTAGGTGAGACAAATTCCACCCACTTGTGATGCATATGTTATATTTGAGACAGGAACTGACACAGCCTTTTGTGGTGAGGACACCTAGGAACAGCAAAAGTAACCAAGAGTGTAAGTAAGTGCTCTGACTGTGGTTGAGTCCTCATCAAAAGCTGTGATAGAGAGTTACTTGTTTAGCCATGGCCTTATTTATACCTGCAGGTATTACTTGGAAATATTTTCTTAAGCTCTGATTGGTCATTTTAAAGTTAAATAAACAGTCCTTAATGCATCTGTGATCCTCATACTCCCGGCTATGCATGAGTAATAAGCATTCACTGAAAAAAGAATGCATAATAAATGGAGGAGTTGAGGCTTTTTAACCAGCGTACATGACAAGCTTCATTTCACACTCACAATATTCAAACAAGCAAAGAGAAAAAAGAGCATGAAAAGGCCCTTCCCATCCTTCTGTTCAATAGCCCAATCTACTCACAACTAAATTTCAGGAAAACCAAAAATTATTCCAGGTTCTGTGTTTCTGAGTGCTTTAGGGCACAATTACCTTCTCTGCACCATTAATATCTATAAACAAAACTCAGCAAAATAACTCTCTAAAAATAACTAAAGATATAAACACAGACTGAAAATCAGGTACGTTCTGCATCACAAGATAAGGCATGCATTTTCCTCCTGCCTGGAATATCTGTGTTTCTCAGGAACACCCAAGCCTGTAGAGGCTCCCAAAGCTCTTACTTTGGTACATGAACAGTAGAGCTAGTGCTTGACATTTGGGTCCAAAGCCTGGTTGCTTTACTCACATACATAATCCCACAGCACCTGCAGGCCAAATTTTCCTTTCAGTCTCTCTGGTGAAACTCTATAGCAAGCTAATTGACTTTTGTTCAGATATATAGATTAACTAGGTCATAACCTACCCCAGTGGGAGCGTTGAAAAGATCAGAGCAAGCAACATCCTTACAGCCTGCACAATTAAAAGGCTCCTTTTAAATTTAAGGAAAGAGAGTTACTTGGTAATGAAAGCAAAAGGAACAGCAAGTACATGTGATGTTGCTAATTCTTTTTCACTTATTCTGTTCGCTCTTTCATGGTAATGTTTCCTATAGTAAAGAAAAGAATATTCCTATTGGCTTTCTGCTGTGAATACTCCCTGGCTTTGGCAAAACCACGATGTTTCCTGTAGACCTACTTCATTCTGTAAATTCAGCTCACTTGTATCAATGCAGAAAAGGAATTTAGGAAGTTGTATTTTATTTGAATTATAGAATTTGATACCTTTAAACTTACAAAACTAATTGAGAACATTTAGTGTAATACCAGGCATTTGGCTAACATAACTGAATGTTGCAACAGGAACATTCAAAATCAAAGCAGAGGTACACTATGTGTCATGAATATCAAAAGAATAATGATCAAGTCCTCCATGTAAAGTGTTATGAATTATATTTAATAAACAATGGCCTACAATCTGAGTTCCTAAGTGTCATTTAACTACAGAGTTCAAGTTCTAGTTCTGAATAGGCTTTTTTTTCTATCTACTTTTAGGACTTAGTACCTACTGATCACTGTTAAATCACCATTCTACAACTTTAGGGCAAAGTTCACTGTTTTAACATTAAGTTATGAAAATATCCTCTGCTACCTTTGTTAGAATAATTTAAAACACAATTTAAGTGTGGCTGAACAGAAAATATCTAAGCACACTGACCCTGACTTGGGTCCAGAGCATGGCAGAGCTCAAAGAACTCTACAATTCACTTACTTCTGTGCTATCCTAAGCCTGGGAAGGCTCCTCTCATAGGCAAGAAATCCACAGGCTGTTCACACCTATGCTGGTTAGTAACAGTACCTAGCACATTTAAGATGTGCTCTTGAATTTTACCCCTTCCCTCCAGAGAAGCTGTGGAAGAGCTGGCAGAAACAAGATGACTCTCTTCTTCTGGCAAACCAAGGGTTCCTCTGTCAGAGTCTTAATACATTTTCTGGGTTCCTTTATGTTCCCAAGATGTACCATTAAATCTTGGGCAAATCTGACCTTCGGTTTTGAGCAGATCTTGTATCACTCTGAAAGTGATAGCAATGAAGCAAGGAGCTTTAAGGACTTTCACAATTCATGAGGGTTGTGACAAATTGTGTTAATAGTCCATAAAAACTATTTCTGTTGGATGAGTACTCTACGTTAGCTTGTTATCTTTCCACAGTGATGATCAGATGTCCAGCAAAAAACTGTGATTACAGGTCATGGAGAAGAGAAATGACCAAAAAAACCCAAAAAAAAACCCACAACAAAAAACAGGTCAAAAATTTGGGTTAATCTCTCTTGACAGCATATAAAAAAGATACTGTAATAGTTTCCATTTATTAAATGCTAAGTTAATCCTTATAATAATGTAGGGCAAATACACCTATCAAACTGCATGAGTATATAAGTATGCAGTGAGTGCTGGTCTGAGAAAACTCATCTCTTAAAAAAGGAAGCATGCAATCATTGTTTTATTCTCCTGACTGATGGACTGTGCATTCATGCAGATTGTTGCAAATCATCTTATTATTAATTAAAAGTGTTATTGTGCTTTATTGCATTGCTCCAGTGTCTCAGCAGACCAGTCAGGAATTTCCCCAACTAACCCAGGCATTGTGCATTTTGTATAATAAAAAGACAGCCCTGCTCCCCAGCAGCCTGAGGGTATGCTGGGAAGCAGCAGGCGTGTGCCCAAGAAACAGGGGGAAACACTGATATTAAAATTGGAGGGTATCTGCTAACTAGTCAGCCTCTGTGTGACGGTGGCTTCTTGTGGTTGACTAACCCAGTTCATGGACTGGGTGGACTAACTTCACTTCATGGACGTCCTATCCCCATGTGGAGAAGGCAAACTGCCTGCCACTCCTCCCTGACCACTTCTCAATTGAGCTGTTTTCATATCGCCAGAACTCTCTGATGTCGGGACTTGCAATGAGCAATGAAGATAAAAGGCATGAGCATCTCTCTCCTTCTTGAAAAACCTTTGCACAGAGTTGCAAAAATGCTGGTATCAAGTTTATTTTTGAACATCTACAATTTTAAATTACCAAGGCTAAAAATCTCTCTCGCATCTACTGCCCTAGAAGAAAAAAAAAGACAGCGGGATCCATATGTTATTGGTGCATTCTAAT